>NC_068357.1:128136608-128151608 GCF_020536995.1 Dreissena polymorpha | reverse complement strand
GACAAATACGTATGAAAAAACAAGACTGATTGCCAAAAAGTTAACTGAAATCTTTACAATCTTATCAATTTAATAAACATCCAAGCTGCCAGTCTATAGCACATGATTTAAATCAGCGGAACGTCGTTTCCCGTTGCTAAAGATTTTTACAAGACAATGGTGCAATTGTGCATTCGCACTGATGAATCATGGACTCTGTATATCTGTATACACCCCGAGAGAAGATGTTTGGTCGAAAGCGCTAGGGTATAATATACTTAATGTTGACACTATTTGAACAATGTTTTCTCATATGTATACTTTTTCGAATTGATATTTTATAGGATTCATAGTTTTTGAAAGTATTTTCGGTGGTGCTTGATTATTTTTTCTCAATGCCGACGTTACCGCTTCTATCCATCCATCCAGCCATCCATCCAGCCATTCAGCCACCCAATCACTCCCAACCCCAACGCACCTACCAAAGCACGATCACCCAACCATTCATCCATCAGACCATCCATCCAGCCAGCCGTCCTTCATCCCGCTAACCAACCAACCAACCAACCCAAACCAACCCATCAACCCAAAAACCACCAACCTCCCTTCCATCCATCAATCGACCCATCAAATTCCAAAATGCTTAATTTAGCCTAAAATATGAATGGGGAATTTAAATGTCGAATCATCTTTAACTCGGTGTATGATATGAACCTAATTTTATGAATTTTATGGATCAAATAAGATATGAAGTTTTCACCAAAATGTGATATCAAAACATGACTTACATGCAAAACACTTAACAGGATAATAGCTTTCAATGAAATCCCATATCAGAGTTTGCAATAAAATCAAACATATGTTTTCATATAAAAGAACAAGCATGTTCCTCACGTTAGAAAAGTGTGGTCTATTTTAAAGAACATATATTGATGCTACAAAATTATACACTTCGAAATGCTATAAAACTAGTACTGATGTTAAAAATTATAATTGGCTATGTCGTCTTTTTAGGGATGTAATGTGATACATGTAAGGTAAGTGCTTTCAGTTGTTGCTAAGTCTTTAAACAGAAACGTGCACTTTAGATATACAAGAGTACCACTTTCTGATAACATATTAGATTTCAATCATTTCAACTTTGATACGTAGACTGTAATATGAAGAGAAATGCACAGTCGTTCGCTGAAAACTATATAAATTCATTTACTCATTCTGCACTACTTTTATTTATAAAATATTGACACGACCGTCATAAATGGTAGTCAAATATCTGTAATCTTAAACTGTGGCATACATTTCTGTCTTGCTAAAAACCTTCAATAAATGGACATACAATTGGAAGTTAAAGCTTTTGCGATCGCTTGATCGATTCTATGAACTTACTGATGCTTTTCTACTTTAAAGGGATCTTTTCACGTTTTGGTAAATTGACAAAATTGAAAAAAGTTGTTTCGAATTCGCAAATTTTCGTTTTAGTTATGATATTTGTGAGGAAACAGTAATACTTAACATTTACATAATCTAATATAGCCATTATATGCATATTTTGACGATTTAAAAACCTGAAAAAATATAAAGCGTTGAAAAGCGAAACGATTGAATAATTTGGATAGGTCTGTTGTTGTCGCTCAATTTTGTGAAACTACGAAGATTACTTTTATAAAGTAAAAAATACGTCCCTCAAACATACTTGGCAGGATGGCCGAGCAGTCAAATTGGTTTTTACTCCAGGACTTCGGGGGTCACAAATTCGAGCCCTGCTGCGGGCTCCTTTTTCCCTTTTTTAAATTTTATTCTTTAATTTTTTTACTGGAGCATTTTAGAACCAATGTTTACATTTATCAATATAAAGCATTTAATGAAAAACTTCAAAACATGCCAAAATCTTTGAAAAGGCCCATTTAAGTTATGACAGTAATTGTCTGTATTAACATTAAGTGATATTGACTTTAAACCTTCGTGTGCTCTTGATCTTTTATTTTGGTCCAATTGTACTAAGCGATATATGTTGGTCATAGACTTATAAGAACATGAACAATACAATGTATATATAATTACATTTATGAACAGTGTCTGCTTTGGAAATAATTAATTAAGAGAACTATATGATGTTACTGCATACCAAATTTGGTAGCCATAGTCCGAATGGTTTTCGACAAGAAGATTTTTAAAGATTTCACAAAATAGGCGTTTTATAAGCGTTTATTCAATTTTGTGAACCCCCGGGGCAGGGTCAAAGTTGACCCAAGGGGCATAGTTTGAACAAACTTGGTAGAGAACTATTAGATGTCACTACATACCAAATTTGGTAGCCCTATGCCTTATGGTTAAGGACAAGAAGATTTTTAAAATTTTCACAAATAGATAGATATATTTATTTCAGTATAATGATACAACATGATAAAACATATCTACATACATGATAAAATAGTAAAACAATACACATGTATGAGAAATGAAACCATGCCAATAACATTATACCAAGGCTTACACAAAAAAGAGAACTTAATCTCTTATTTCCATTGTGGTCCTTGGATATTGATGGTAGTGACATAGAGAGGAATGAATATCAGAGATTTGAGTTATAAAAGACAATTATTTGCATTAAAAGGTAGATATATTAAAATGAGGATCAATTAATACTCACTATATAGATCTAAAAGAATGATTACATATTAAGAAGATGAGTTTTAACTGAAAACTTAAAATTAGCTTTACTTGTAATATTCCTTAAGGAGGAAGGTAGATTGTTCCACAGAACACTGGCATTATATGCAAAAGATTTAGTACCAAAACCTTTGACTTTGGGTAAAATATAGCACCCACTTTCACTTGACCTAGTTTTGTATGAATGAAGAGTGTCAAAAAGAACAAAGTTTTCACTCATATATTCAGGAGCCAAACCATTTTTTATTTTGAAAACATGACAAGGGGTAGCTTACTCCACTCTCCTTTGAACAGGTAACCAGTTCAAAATCTTAAAATGTTCATTACCTATATGTGACATATGACCTAGATTCAGGACAAACCTTATTAATTTATTGTGTGTGACCTGAAGTTTATCTTTCCAAAATTTGGTAATACCATGATACCAAAAACAACATGCGTAATAGAAATGACATCGGATTAGAGCCATGACCAAAAGTTTCTAAGTGTGGAATGAGAGAAAATCACGTTATCTATACAGAACCTGTAACCTTGCATGGGCCTTTTCAACAA
This sequence comes from Dreissena polymorpha, assembly GCF_020536995.1. Classification (NCBI taxonomy): domain Eukaryota; kingdom Metazoa; phylum Mollusca; class Bivalvia; order Myida; family Dreissenidae; genus Dreissena; species Dreissena polymorpha. The sequence goes on along the minus strand of NC_068357.1, from coordinate 128,148,407 downwards.
CAGAACTTGCCATGGAATCACCAGACAGATATAGACACTATATAAGAATATAATCGATTTTGTGGCCCCCAGGGCAGGGTAAAATTCGACCCCTGTGGCATAATTTGAACAAACGAAGTAGAAGACAATACAATGTCACTACATACAAAATGTGAAGCCCTAGGCCCAATGGATATGGACAAGAGTTTTTAAAGTTTTCACAAAATAAGCATTTTATAAGCATATATTTAATTTTGTGACCCTCGGGGCAGGATCAAACTTGACCCCAGGGGCATAATTTGATCAAACTTGGTAGAGGACTATAAGATGCCACTTTATACCAAATTTGGTAGCCCTATGCCCAATGGTTATGGACGAAAAGTTATTAAAGTTTTCACAAAATAGACCCTTTATAAGCATATGTTCAATTTTGTGACACCAGGGGCAGGGAAACTTTGACCCCAGGGGCATAATTTGAACAAATTTGGTAGAGGACTATTAGATGTCTCTACATACCAAATTTGATAGCCCTAGGCCCAATGGTTATGGACGAGAAGTATTTTAAAGTTTTCACAAAATAGGCCTTATATAAAAACACATTTTCAATTTTGTGACCTCCGGGGCAGGGTCAAATTTGACCCGAGGGGCATCATTTGAACAAATTTGAAAAAGGTTCACCCCAGGAACATTCCTGAGAAATTTCATCAGAAATCAGAAATCACCAGTAGTTTAGGAGAATATGTTTAAAGGAAAAGTTAACGCACGGGCGGACGGACGCACGCACGGACGCACGCACGCACGGACACAGGACCATGACATAAGCCCCGCTGGCCTTTGGCCAGTGGAGCTTAAAATGAAAACACGATCACATATCAAGAAATGTTGAAGCAGACGACAAATAGCGGTGATAACGGGTATAATTAGTTGATGGCGATTAAATAATTATTTTATCAAGCAATGTTCAACTTAAAGCGGGTATATACGATTTTGTCAAATATTTATGAATTTATATCAAATGTGTAAAAAATTATTATATATATATTTCAATATAAATTAAAATAAAAGTTAAGAAGAACATGTGTCGAAAAATGCGAAATAAGCCAGATATTTAATTCTGAAATTGAAAACGGCTGTACAGCCGAATTCGCCAGCATGTATACAATACATGTACGATGTGAATCTAAACTTAGTTTAACGGTTTATTTGAATTCCCGCAACGATATCTATTCATACGACACACGAACACTAACTCCGATCCTAATACAAAGACGAATGCTTCGGTTATTGTAGGAAAATATGTACGTCACAATCGACTCGGGGCGCTAATATGTCTTTGCTGCATTTTATGAAATTCGGCTTTAATCTATAATTTTCTTTCCCATTTTATGTTATTGTAACATATTTTATCAATATATTACAATTAAACACATATAAAAAATCGTATATACCCGCTTTAATCTAATTGCAGAAAAAAACGGCGTGAAAAAAACAGCCGACAATATTCGCGGCGATCTTCATTAATGACGATAAAATAATATTTTGAGAAAAAATAACGAAGATCTAACATTTACCGTTAATTGGTAAAGCACGGGGAGATGAAAGAAGTTTTCCGAAATATTCACTTCTGTCGGACACTGATTGAGAAAAACGCTCTAGGCTACGATGTCGCAGAAGTTAATTGGCGCGTGTATGACTATTAACAGGGTCGTGTGTGTACACAGGTAATCTCGTTATCGATTTTTCCTGATTGATGGCCCGATTTACATTCGTTTTGCACTCTTGAAAACTTGTAGAGGCTAATTTGTTTTGGATGAAGACGGATAAAATAATCACCATTTTTTCTCGACAATTTCAAGAAATAATAGCCAGTTGGATAAAATAATCGCCATTGGCGATAATTTCTTGCAGAAGCGTGAGCCCTGCATTTCCATTTTCGCATTAAGATACAAAATTTCAATACTTTATAACTATGTGTGCTGTGCAATAAATGAATAAGTACTTCAAAGTAACTTGATCAGTGAACCATGGAAGTGGTAAAATTAAAGTTACAAATAATTACAGGAAAACATAAGGAAACTGCCTAATAAGATAGTTATCAGCTCGTTGATTTGTAACCCTTTACATTGGTTGATGATTTATAAGCGGATCACAAATGTTCACAGTAATACAATATGTGTCACAAGTGATGTCTAAATTAATCCACGACCAATCGTTTTACAAAAACAGTGTGACCATTTGCAGTGCAGGCCAATACTTTGTTTGCGCAGTATAATAACTGCCAGAAACATAAAATCCAACGACACAAATCCAACGAAAAAGATGAAAATAGATAAGTAATCAACTGAATCAAAAATTGTACGATATTAACCCAAAGTACTTGATTTATCCATAACGCAATTGTCGGCATTATAAAAATAGTTCTTCTACAACACATGTGTTTATACAGTTAGATAATTCACGAAATAATCAAAAGAAGTTACTTCTGCTTGAAACGACGATATTTGTTGCCTTATCCACTAGCTTAATTCACTCAAGGTAAAGGTGAACGAATCTTGATTAGGCTAAAATAGATCGTTTGTCCCCGCTTAATTCTTAAACAAATTAGGACATCTCTTTCTTTATTCGATAACTTTTTATTCTTAAGTTACTTTCCATTTTTATAGCATATTTAATGACCGAAATCATTATCATCTTTTTGCAGCACAGTCATGTTTTTAAAAAGTATGTCAACTAAGCTTGTTCGATTATATTTTGCTATCATCCAATTAAAAAAAAAGAACATTCAACCAGGAAAACAACACAACTCGTAAAGGTTCTCACGTTTGCAAATGAGTTGTAATTGTGTGTTTCTGTACATGTTTGGATGAATTAATAATCGCTGAATCACACTACAAAGCCCGGTGTTTTAAAAACGGAAAAACATGTTGATAAACATGTAAAACTTACGCACCCTTAAGAATTTTCAAAATATCTTGTCCTTAGCGCCATCTCGGCAGTAGCATAGGCTCATTTATTAATGCGTCGCACAAAAGAGGTGGCGCCCGTGATAAACGGCCGTTATTTAATCAGCAAGCTGCGGCCTTTAATACAACGCTCGGATCTTGATATCATGAGAGGGTTATATATTAACACGGCGTTTGTAAAATAAAATTCAGTTTGAAGAGAAATGTGGCGAATAGTGTGACAGTTATATGAATAAAGGGATAAACGCTTTCATTAATACGCTTGTGCATACAATGAAAAACAAACAGACATATTGAAATGGCGTCGAGTGAAACTGTTGTAGAATTAGGAGAATTCACGGCAACCGCGATTACAGGGCAAAATGATACGGAACAGGATTCAGAGACAGAACCTCTAACGTAAGTATCATACTTATGAGTAAATATCGGCAAAAGAATGGACGGATACATTGTATTAATCGAAGTAAATCTTCTTTGAATTACGACAGTAAACACACATTCGTCTTGAACATTAAACGTTGAAGTTAAGGCATGTTTTTGCGTGTTTTTGTGTATGTCTTTGTCAAAACATTCAGTTAAAATCATTCGTTATATCGAGTTATATACTGATGCTTGAGTAAGTGTACCATAATTACATGGGCACTAATAATTATCAAATCGCCTTATACCGACATGCCTCGGATTGGTTTATTTCAAAACAGTATCCCCACGGCCTGATATATGCGCTCTAAACATAAAACTATTTCAAAATAAGATCATTTCATTCAATGTTTTCGAAAAAAGATTAATGTACGCTTAGGGTAATGTCATACATTGATAAAAGCAGTAAAAATATTAACATTTAACAATTGTTTTTGCAAATTCGAAGACAAAGTCAAAAGTGTTCAATTCATTACAATGACAAAAACAATCTTGACCAGTACGTCGGTTCGTCCGAATTTCTTTCTTGTGGGTTGATTGAAAAAATATACACCATGTTTTTATCGGTATGTTAGTTACGTGGCTAAAGTGCCGGATGAACCGGCCCCGAACATATGCTTACGGACATTCACTCCCTCCATCTGATTCAAGGAAGTTGTAAGTTACTGAAAAATGTATGTGTGCTCTTTGTACTTATTTAAAACTGTTAACCCAGAAACAATGTTTGAGTATATTTACCGACCGCCACATTATGAAAAACATGTTGTTGATAAATATATTTTTTGTCGTTTGAGCACGGCAAATTAGAAGAAAACTATTTTCATTCAATGTAGATCCGATAGGCGGTGCTGCTAGAGAACGTTTATCTCGTGCACGAGTAAATCTGTTCAGTCATTTAGCGTTGCGATTGACTGACCATTACTATGGAATAGAATGTCCGAAAATCCATTCATGTTGCAAAAAAACAATTACATATTGCTAAATGACAATTACATTTTGCTTTGTTTTATTTGTTACTGAGTAACTGCGTCTTTCGTGCGTCTTTATGCGTGTTTCAGTTAGTGTAATATTGCTTGCATACTTAGTTTTAATGTTTTCTCGATGTATGTAAATCATGTATTCTTGCGACTAAAAAGCCAATGCATTATTTCTGGAAAAAAATGTTAATGTGGCTACCTTCCTGTTGCTGAACTATTATCATTTCAATACTTAGTAATGCTAGAAAGGGCTTATTTTTTGTAAGTTCTACTTATCGAAATGAATTAGCATCAAGCATCAGCTCACATGAAGTAAGCCGAATGTCGAATGCATTAAGACGAATGCATTAGTAATACTGAATTCATATACGAAGGAGAACCAGAGCTTTCTGTAGTTTTGGGTATTTTTCGTAAAAGGTTTACATTTAGAACGGTGTTGTATTATATATCTACCAGAAAATTACTCTACCGCGTCGTTTCGGACGCGCTATGTGTTTTATCGCTAAGGGTTTGTGCTACTTGGTATCAAATATCCGAAGTGGTGTTTTATTAAGATTTAGCAAAAAAGAGGCTAATCATAATAAGAAATATTCCGCTAGTAAAAACATTTTGAACTGTTTATGCAATCAGGCAGCAATTTGTTGACATGCTTAAGCTCTACATTATATTAGCGAACTTGATTTATTTCACATTATTTTACTTATCTTGCGGTGATTTTACAATCATCATGTTCACACATCTTGTCGATTGTTTAGCAGATATGAAATTGCTAGATTTCAATGTAGTTTTCGTCCATTGGCATGCCAATGGACTTAAAGCCACACACCTTACCTCTGACTTTGAAATGAAATATATGTTAATTAATACATAAAGATGCAATTTAAAAGTGTGCACAATGGTCATTTAATCTATAGCCCAGTTAGCAAAAAAAATTTATTTTTCAAACGGTTGATTGATTGATTTTATTTGGTAAACATATGAACATTACATAGTTACTACATAATGCAGACAATATAAAATATATTATCACAGCAATATACATAGCAAACCATGGAATGCACACACAATACCAAGGATAACACAAAAAAGAGAAAAATGATTTTCACTTATTTCCATTGTGGTCCTTGTTATTGGTGGCAGTAACCATGAAACAGTCATGTATTAGATTTTAATAATGCATATGTATCAAATATGTACTGTTTAATAAAGTATGTTACTGATTAAGAATGAATAAATATAATCACATGTTCATTATTATCACAGAAGTTGCATAAGAAAGTTACACACTGCATAGGTAGTTAATAAACACACTTTGTAGCATACTATAAGTTAAAGAATAATTATGAGATCCTTGCATCTTATTGATCATAAGACTTAAAAATGTATCACAGTATTTTAACAGAACATAAAATTCATAATAAAAATTATACTATAAAAAGCTATAAAGACTCTAAAAACTGTTTCTTGATGGCACCCTTGAAATTGTTAGGTTTAGGTACATCCCTGATGTTTTGAGGAAGATTGTTCCATAAACAGATACCATTATATGTAAATGTTTTAGAACCAAAACTTCCTACTCTTGGTTTGGAAAAACGACCAGAGTCTTCAAATGTAAAATTTTCAGCAAAATGATCAGATTCTGGCTGAGCTACCATATTAGACCTAGTACAACGATTATGTACGCCAGACACTGGCTTAAAATTCTCACCCATATACTCTGGTGCAAGGCCATTTTTAATCTTATGTACATGACAAAGTATGATCTGTTCTACTCTTTTTGAAACAGGCAGCCAACCTAAATGTGAAAACTGTTCTTGACCAACATGTGATCTGTTATCCATATTCAGAACAAACCTAATCATCTTGTTTTGTGCAGTTTGAAGCCTATTTTTAAGTGACTGAATAATACCAGGGTACCAAAAAGAGCAGGCATAGTCAAAGTGGCACTGTATAAGAGACATGACAAGGAGTTTTCTGGTGTGCAATGTTAAGAACTTACTATTTCTGTATAGGAACTTTAACCTTGAGTTTGCCTTTGTAATAATTGCCTATCGGTACCACTTTTAAAACCAAAAGTATGATTTCTAGACGTATACGTCCATTCATTTCGACAAACGCGATTATTTTTAAGATGTAAGGTTGTAAAGACCGCTTTCTACCTTAAAACCACCAGATATATTCTAATTGATATATATTAAATTAAATGTATAGCCTAGTTAGCAAGTAATTTATAATTTTCCAAACGGTACCGCTTTTAAAATTGGAATTAGGATTTCCAGACGTAAACATCCATTTCGACACGACAAACGCGATTATTTTTAAGTTTTAAAGCGCAAAAAGACGACTTTCTACCTTGTTACCACCAGATATATTATAATTGGCATAGATAAAATATGTTTCTTATTTATACTTAAATTTACAATGCCAAAAAGGTGTGTGGCTTTAATAAGCACAAATAAAAAAATGGTTCATCGTTTAAATGGAAAAATGTGGTAAAAAGCCCGGATGCAGTAGGAACTTGGCCAACAAAATAGATTAGATAAATAAAATTAAATTTTTCTAATTCTTATAATTTTCAACTATAAATTTTGTTCGATGATTTTCTTATGATAATTTTTCTAGACTCATTTATAGTGCATTTTTCTACTACAATTTTTTGTGAAAAACGTTCTTTGAAAATTAAACAAATATTGTTTGAAAAACAATTATATTATTGGCATAAGCGTTTAACGTTTACAATACATTCCGATAGAAAAAATATTTCTTTATCAAGTGATACAGGTTTAAACAGCCATATTCTACATTCAAATCATTTTTTATACCAAGAATATATATCGACCTCATATTTATAGGAGTAAGTTGCATATGACCTTTTACCACGAAATAAACATGTAACCATATCATTGAAGTGAGGGACATATGTCTACCTACTGCTGCTTATATTTGTTTGAAGTTTTAAAGAGTGAAAGCTGTGAAAAGGTATACCATGTTGCAAACTGTGAAAAGTTATACCATGTTTCAATAGCAATGGAAGAGGGACAATAATCAAAATGATAATGACAGACAGTTGGACAAAGGCCATGCATATAATCCATTGTCGCTACCTTATTTTTAAAGGGGCATATCGATGGCTAGTACGGTATTGTATTTTTCTGAAATAAACTTTTACATTACAAAGAAATTATTTGATGTTTCTGAAATACACGGATCTAGCTGTTAAACATGTTCCGTCAATCATGAATTTTTAAAATTATAAAACATTGTCCCTCTGAAACTTTTAGAACCAGATTTAATGATTTTATGTTTATGCTCTGTTCACGTAAAATTGTGTTATAGAAAAAATTTGCCTACATATAGGGAAATACCGTCCATATGCCCACTTAATGAAGACAAAGTATTAAAAAAAATCTTACGTCATGTTTCCCGATGTTGTTTAAAATTGTTCGAACTTTAGCAAACACAATCAAATAATTCACAGAAAGTAGAAGATGTGTTTATTTGTTTAAGGGTTGGCTGCAGCAACTTTTCACTACAATTTGTTAAAACGGTTACGGCAGCGAAACATCTACTGCTTGGGCAGGAAGCCATTTTTCTGGTCGTTTGGATTGAATTTCTTAGCGTCTGCAGTTATCGATTAAAAAGGTTACGAAGCACTATATTTGGCATTCGTATTCAAGCGTCAAAATCGTTTCTGCTAGATCACGTTTTTTTCACAAATCAAAAAACAACAACATGCCCTATGGTTACAAAATGACACAAAAATGAGTGCGAGCGGTAAAAAAAATTGTTATCCATTTTGAAAAAATAGGTGCGGCAAATCCGACGACCAACAGATCAATTTCGAGTGGCCTAAATTGTATATAAATACGAAATAAACGCTTATCACGTTTTTACTGATATAGCTTGACATTAAGCGTCATTTAACAAATTTAACAAAAGAAATTAAGGATATAAAACGACGAAAATTAACTGTCTTGGCACGGACGCTGCCATCTTTGATATCACGTAATTACCCTCACTGTTACTTGTGTTTTCAACTTTGTGTTCTTAATACGTCAATTTGTATATAATAAAATACATTGAAGATTTGTCAGCAAGCATATCTAATGATATTTTTAACAAATGCCAAAATCTTATTATAATTACCTAAGAGCATGGATGGAAACAAGGTTTTGATTAAATTCGTAAATTCACTTGTTTCATAGATGCTATCATTCCAATAATTATGTAGTATAAATTAAGCAGTATTTGTGGGATACACTAGGAACAGGACCAGAGGGATCATTTCGTTTTCTCATGATGTTTATGTTATGTGTGTCTCACACTATTATTTATTTAACCAGTGACCATGTAATACATATATTTTATAATACAATTGTAAAAAAGGTCATTCATTGTTTAGATTATGTTGACACGCTATTTCATGATGGACGGCTTCATCAACAGTTATTACACACAGCACACAAAGCAACAACATAATTTTGTCTCGGTCTGGAAAAAATGGCTCTTATGCATGTGTGTCAAGTGTTTATCAAGGCTTACCATGAATAAACTTTCCGCTTTAAAGGAATTTGTCGTTTACAAAGTCTCTGGCGGAAAGTGTTGTCCCTGATAAGCCTGTGACGACAGCACGGGCAAATCTTAGGCAACGTTTTACGCACATGCACTATTTTTCCACAAAATTGTTATTCTGTGTTTTTTTGTGTGTGAAACATACAGATTAAATCGTACAAATGAACTATACCTATTGCCTGTATTGTTATCATTATCAATTAGAATTTTCAATTTACAAAAAAAGTCAGCAAACATATGTTTTATGTTAAATGATTAAATAAATTTACTAATTATTCGTGTAATTTTAACATAAACATTACGAAATTATGTTACTTAACTAAGTCTGTGTAATTGAACTTTTTTTAATTGTATCCAGCATCGAAAATATAATCAATCGTTTAAATTATGATAACTTTCTTTTAAGTAAATGAAATTCAGCACCGAAATTATATATTCATTATGTCAATGACTTATTGATTCTATTCTTTGAATGATTTTGACATGCCTTTTTTCTTTTTTGTTTTACCCACTCTTCGTATTCGTCGTTTTATGTTGTATTTCTCAAATACCATGTCTTTGCTATCTCAAACACATACCGTGTATAGGCTATAAATTTGCAATATGTTGTTTTATGCCAAATAAATGTTATGTTATGTTATGTTATAACAATAGACATTTCAACTATCACCGCTATATAAAACGTATTTATCACGGTTACGACCAAATTAAGGGGAACATGTGAACTGTTAAATTGACAACACTTAGCCTGCTAAAATCTAAATTCAGAAAAAAAAGATTCGGTTTACTTGAACCCGAGGAAATTTCATACTGATACTTATAGCACGTTCAAAACATTTTGTTACGTTCATGTATGTTGTGTTTGTGTGTATCGAACACCATAAAAACTACCGTAATTTCTCTTAATTTTCGGACATTCTAAATTTTCGGACATCTCCTTTATAGCAAAAATTATTATTCTTCATGATTCTAAATTTAAGGACATACGGATTTTTGTTCAAAATTAAAGACTCTTAATTGACGGACAGTCGATTATATAGGCTATTTTACCAGATTTTGGCCATGCTTTCGTTTTTATCTGGGGTCATTTGATCATGTATTTTACAACGTTACCTTATTAAAGTAATACAACTTGGCAGAACTATGTCTAAGAGCAATTGACCATTACATTTTCGTTATTGGGTAAATTACCACGTACATCTGTTATAAACACTGGTTTCTTCCAATGGCGTTTGAAATGATATTGTATGAAGAAAGCCAAATATTGTATGTTTTTACTTTTTATATTATTATTTCAGGTGATTGCAAATATGTTAAGTTGTTTTTATTTCGAAGCAGAAAACGAAGTGTACAACACAATGGAATTATTGTATATTGATATATTATTTCTATTTTAATAAAATAATTGACAAACGCACATATAATACCTGTATTTAAATTTTTAAGCCACTTGTATTTACAAATAATTTTCGTATCTAAATTTGCGGACACGAAAAACTATATATTTAAGTGTCCGGAAACTAAGAATAATAACGGTATATAGTAAAGCAGGTTATATTTGAATTGTTTGAACCATTAGTAAAATATATATTAAAATTTGACACAACTTATTTCTCTCTAAAATATAAATGAAAATATGGATAAACAATACAAATTACATAAAGTAAATTGTATTGATAACTCATTATTGAAATTTTGCGATGCCACTTATTAGTCAGCTAAAACGTACAACTTAAATAGATATGAATGTAACTAAAATATTACCAATAAAGAATAAACAATAAAAAACATAAACATTGCAATATAATACTGCAGTAAAATAGCTAGGCAATTTTCGGTCTTCCGAGAGAAAATAATAAGATGATAGACTTATGTTGGGCATTAGAATGCGTAAAAGTACCAACAGGCATTAGTGTTAATAATAATGCTGTGTCCGATTTCCTTCCGACACGTGTTCATAGTAATTAGTTATATCAGTTGGTTTAAAGCAGGACGAGTCATTTTCTCCGCTATTATTTACAGATTTTACTATCGAATGCGCTGATTATTTTTATGAGCAATAACTATCATACCTTGATATTCATCAGTTCTCATTTTATATTCTTTGATTTACTAATGACTTCTATCACCACAAATCCGTCAAGCAAACTAACATTAGCAAAATTTAGATTAGTAGATTTGAAAAACGTCAAGCAGAAATAAGAATTAATTACTCGTATCATAATGACACAAAAAAATAAGTTTTTGGCAGCGTTTGCTAATCAAACTTAAATACACTGCAGCTATGTCATATGCCGAAAAATCTATGCCTGAACAACCCCTAAAATGATATAATAGTAAACGTCGCTTATTTTATGATAAATACACGGGTATTAACTCTTTCCCACCTAAAAGCAAAGTTAAAATGGCTATGTGCAATGCGCACGTAATAGTTTTCGCGTGCGTATATCATAGCTATCGCGTGCACACGTCATAGGTTCAGCGTGCGCAAGTAGCAGAGACCGCTTAATAATCTATTTCATATATAAACATTATGCCTACGTAGTTATTCCATTTTGTTTTGATTTTAGTTAACCGTAAACTTTATTTTATAAACCCTAGCTACATATTCACACACGCAGATGCAAAGTAATAAGCGCCGCGTGATTAAAAATGATTTCTATGTCATACGACCAACGTAGCCTCAGCCCAGCATGTACATTTGCACAGTCTTTTCAGGAGCTACAACGTCCGACAACGAAACCAGAAAACATGGCATGACTTAATAGCGGCAGTATATAACATAAGACACATTTCCGCATAACGCGGGTCATTGGATCTTAATGATGTGTACTTGACTTTAAGTCCTATAAACAGCAAAGTATTTCACATGGGTTAATAGTAAGGCT
>NC_068357.1:128116608-128126608 GCF_020536995.1 Dreissena polymorpha | reverse complement strand
CACATAGTAAAACAAAGAACGCCGTTCAAATTAGCATTAATATAAATTCCGAAAGTTTAACTGAACTTATCAATAACACACAAAGTAAAGATATATATGAAGTGATTATAAACAATATTGGGTTAATACAATGAAATGTTTGCACGGCAAATGCAATTGCAATGTATCAGAAAGCATATGCCAGTAGTTAAAATAAGAAGGTAATTTAACAGCATTCATGTTCTGTATTAAAATGACATTACACAGCATGCATGTACTGGCGGATATTCCCTTCCATACAATACACACGTTAATTTTTAACTGTGTAAACTTGTCAAGAAGTCAGGAAGAAGAAGGCCCTTCAAAAGCCAACAAAAACTTTCAAACCGTCAGCTACCGTCACTGACAAAAGCTTGCTTTGTGGCGGAAATACTACTTTAAGCGAAATGTTTGAGGCGGAAATGGTTACTGTTTCGCTTGTGAGAAACCACACACTTCAGAAGCAACTGCCTGTACATCCGGCGGTTCCCGAAGCATACCAAATAGAAGCCGCAGCTCGCAGAAAACTGTTATAACAGACATAGATTTAAACGATTAGTATTCGTTGATTTTTGGTATTTGTGCTTGCAGTCAGGAAGAATTTACTGGCGAATATATTGAGAACGAACAAGGCCAGACGGAAATACTGATTAAAAGCTGAATGCAAAATCATGTTCAGCCTAGGAAAAACATCGGAGCTAACCGATTCAGTTTATACACTAATGATATAAAATTCCATTCCATTCCATCACCAAGTACATAGTCGCAATAATCGTGTTTAAATCGCTTTAAATGAATATAGTTTTGTGGCTGAAGCCATAAAAAGTTTGTTAGACCGCGGTATTATTGTAAAATTAACAATTGCTTTATAAATTCTATTCATGATAATAAAGACCTCAAAGAGATTGTTAGATGATTAAATTTGATAGTAAGACCGCATACCAGTGTGTGAATATTTTGCAGCAACACACATATTATTTTGGGTTTGCCTGGCATTGAAAGAATTTCAGGGCTATTATCTCAGTTAAATACAGCTAAGTTAAACATGCGTACATCGGGATGTAGAATCGATAAAGTTTTACAAACGCTCAGATTAAAAAAAACTTGAACTATGTCTGTTTGTTAACAATTGCTTATTTTGTAGGACAAATTATATATAAGGGTATACATCTCGGAACTGTCTCTCAAAAGTACTGGTTTAGAAGGGTATGATGTTGAAATGCTCCGTGATGAAGTGCATGACACGTGGTCGCAGTCGGAAGCGGCCAAATCCTTTTAATGGATAAAATTATGTGTTGTTGTCAATATACATAGTAATGTTGTCGCTTGGCAATGTGTTTTGGTTTCTAAATGTGTGTACTAAGGTTTTATTAACATAAATTGTGTTTACATCTGTTCTTTTAGAGGTATGCATATGTTATAAACGCGCAACCTGACGTCTTGGTTGGAGGGGTTTTCTTGCTGCCGGAGGCAAGTGTTATTTGCCGAGGGAGATGATTTCGGTTATCATAATAACCAGATAATTGTTAAAACGCGTTGTTGTTGTTGTTCTGAGATTATTAACAGGTCCCAGGCCTCTTCACGAGGTCATTTGAGCTGGACCTGCCCCTGTGACCCTTCTGGGGAGAAAGATCAATTTTGAGCCAAAGTAGGTCAAATTTATTACGGCTGCCCGGGTATTCGCCAAAGATATAAGTTGGATCCAAATAGCCCAGTGCACGGTGGCCAATGACACCTTAATGTGCACTGGTTGACAATCTCAAGATAAATTCTTGTCTGGACAAGGGTCTGCAGCGCACCGCTATACCTTTATGGCCACTGTCGCTGTCACCGGCCGTCGTCTTCATCCCCGAAACGGTTTTTCCAGTGCGTTGAGCGTACTGAGTACCGCCGTCCCGGGGTCTCTCTATAGGGCCACCCCCTCGATGTTCTAGTGACTTACTCCGTGCATAGTCAGAGCAGCCCAAGGTCCGCCCCGTATTTCCTTCGCACTTGTGATCTCGCTGTCCCACTGTTCCCGTCCCTCTACAGACGGGACCTCTGGCAGGTCCGAGTCAGCGAACTCCCGACGATAAACAGCGGTTGACAAGACCGCTGCATCTTGGGGAAGACAGCAATCCCAGCAATGTGGAAGACGTCCGGCTCGAGGGTGGCGGACTCAGCTGGATTAGCAAAGCCACCCGCAGAAGTTCCCTCTAAGAGGATCACACCGTGCAATCGACTAACGCATCGTCTACGGTTCATCCATCGGCTTCGGAAGCGTATACATGTCGGGTAAAAGCGGATTGTAAGTATTTCCCTATTCTTTATATTTAACGTATTGAATTGAGCAGATTTGCGCGTGTTCTTTGAGAGCCTAAGTAAAATTGACTTTGTGAACGTAATCCTTACCCTCCTAGCTGCTTACTTTTAAAGAAATCCGTTAAAATGTGGGCAAAAATCAAACAAAATTCACCACTCTCTCTGTCAAACTCTAATTACACGTGATTTAGACCAAAGACAAATATGAACAACATTTTATTGAAATATTTAATCATTTCTCTTCGGTTATTCCAAATTACAGCATCCCACATGAACATACAAATTTTTTATCAACGTTTAAATTCGAGTGGGGTTGGAAAAACGGCTCAAGACAACGGCCGCGGCTACTTATTAGATGGTAATGACATCGGCTGCGAAAATAAAATTATGCTCAAGCCATCGGCTGCGGCAATGAAAATTGGCATGATGAGATTTGGACGTTACTCATTGACCATATTCGATAAAACTATCATATATTTTGATCACAAAACAGTTTTAAGATTTTCATTCGTATTTTAAAATAAAATGGGATGGGTGAGTGGATTTCGTTTTAAATGAGTCATACTTTGACAGTATTGAAACAAGTCATTTACACGCAATATATCGAAGTAATGGAAACTTCGAACATAAATGTTTATTCCCTTCACAAATTTGAGATACAAGGTTTTTCTTAATTGAAACGCATGAATAAATTTACCAACTTAAAGACAGCTACATGAAGGTTGACAGTAATGTTGGAATTTCTTACTGGAGAGCTTTCAGAATCGTTTGTCACCTTTAGTTATAACTAGTCAGAAGTGTACTTCTAATCAATCGGGTTACTCGAATATCTTTTATATCTAAATAATTTGTGTGGTTAATGAACTTCGACATTTCGAGATTCCACTGTACTTCGAAGTAGATTGTCAAATGTGTTTGGCATGCGTTGTATTATATGATTTCGTTCTATCCTTTTGTTAAAATAGCGATAATAATAGCAAAACTCTTATTACGTGCTAACTTTCGATATATACACAATGTTTAGGTTGCGGCTTTCTTTCAAGAATATACTATTTGGAATTTAAGGACCAGTGATAATTCATATGTGATTTGTCGCGGTACGACTGAAAATATTTGAAACTGTATAGAACTCACACATTCAAATAAATTAACAAGTTGAACGTTTAACTATTACGCTGATACAGAATCCGGATAGTGCCATCTATAATCTAGCCCTTCTTTCATCAAGGGCGACATACGACACACGAAGCGATACACGATATTTTGCGCGACACTCGAAGCGACTCACGATATTATGCGCGATACTCAAAACGACACAATAAATTTTGCGCGACACACAAAGCGACAAACAATATTTTGCGCGATACACGAAGCGACGCGCGAGAATGTACCACGAAATATCGCCCTTGTGTAAGTAGCCCAAAAAGGCGACATATCGCGGCAAATATCGCGGTAAATATCGCGTGTCGCTTTGAGTATCGAGCAAAATATCGTGTGTCGCTACGTGTATGGCGCAAAATATCGTGTGTCGCTTTGAGTATCGCGCAAGCTATCGTGTCTCGCGTTATTTTAATCAATACAAACTAATAAATGTAAAAAATACGGTATTTTAGAACTTTTCTTTTCTTCGTCGTCGTTGTTGACAGTCCCTTTTAAAAGTGCTTGAAAATAAAGATTTACCATGAAAAGTGCTTGAAAAAGATCTTGAGTGCTTAAAAATGCTTATTTTTGACCATAGCCTTAAAAAATGCTTAGAAAGTGCTTGAATTCGGCTCCTGACTGCTTGACATTTGAAATCTTTAATTCCTATGCCATTTCAAAGATCGATATAAATCATTTTAGTATTTTTAAAGGGGACATGAGGCGAATCGTGGATTAAACATAACAGCTGCAAATGAAAATTGACGAATCCAGTTTTAACCAGTCTCGCCAGTTACGGAACCGCCCTATTGTTCATCGTAGACGTTTGTTATCGCCCGGCAGCGAATCATATTTTTCGCTGCATGTACAACTATAGCCGAAATATCCTGATCGATTATATTGGTTTGTGGGAAATCTGGGCGAAAAACAACATTAATTGATCAGAAAACAAATGGCAACACTTTTTTATACGAAACAATAGCAACGCACATTGTTTTTTTTCTTCGATGAGCGACTTGAGTCACTTTATTTTTTTCTTTTTTCTTTATAGCATTGTATTACATATATCTCGGAACAAATACTTCAGTCTTTAAAATGAATGCATAACCCCTTCCTCTGCATGTTCTCTGCAAAAGACGAAAGCTTAAGAAAAATACAGCATAGTTATACCAAGGCACATCGATGTACTGCAATTTCATAAGAATGTTTGCTATTGTTAAACAATGTTTGATGCATGGGGATTCATGATTAAATTTATCTTTAAGGTGTTTCCAAATACGGGTCCATGAGATATTATCAACTTAGCTATCTTGTTCAAGTCACCATGTTGTGTTTGCTTATTAATTTTATATCTGTGTTCAATAACTCTTTGTGTCAAGCTTGGGCATGAACAACAATTCAGCTAATAATTTGATTGACACGCAGTCGCTTTAGTAATCTTACGCTGATACTGGTTATCTTTTTCTGCAGGTAGACATATCTTGAGACCAGTTATGACGCAGATCAAACATGGTCTATTGTCCAAGAATCATAATGTCGTTATCGTGGGCAAAGATCATGTTTTTCTTTCCATGATGCACATTTTACGCGATACGCAAAGCGACAAGCGATATTTACCGCGATATGTCGCCTTATGGTCTACTTACACAAGGGCGATATTTCGTGGTACATTCTCGCGCGTCGCTTCGTGAACGCGCAAAATATTGTTTGTCGCTTTGTGTGTCGCGCAAAATTTATTGTGTCGCTTTGAGTATCGCGCAATATATCGTAAGTCGCTTCGTGTGTCGCGCAAAATATCGTGTATCGCTTCGTGTGTGGTATGTCGCCCTAGATGAAAGAAGGGCTAGATCATAGATGGCACTATCCGGATTCCGTATCTGCGTGATAATTAAACGTTCAACTTGTTAATTTATTCGAATGTGTGAGTTCTATACAGTTTCAACTATCTCAGTCGTACCGCGACAAATCACATATGAATTATTCCTGGTCCTTAAATTCCAAATAGTATAATCTTGAAAGAAAGCCGCAACCTATACATTGTGTATATATCGAAAGTTAGCTCGTAATAAGAGTTTTGCCATAATTATCGCTATTTTAACAAAAGGATAGAAGGAAATCATATAGTACAACGCATGCCAAACACATTTGACAATCTACTTCGTATTACAGTGGAATCTCGAAATGTCGAAGTTCAAGTATGACTTAATTAAAACGCAATCCACTCACCCATCCCATTTTATTGCGAAATACAAATAAAAATCGTAAAACTGTTTTTTTTTTGTAATCAAAATATATGATAGTTCTATCGAATATGGTCAATGAGTAACGTCCAAATATCATCATGCCAATTTTCATTGCCGCAGCCGATGGCTTGAGCATAATTTTATTTTCGCAGCCGATGTCATGACCATCTAATAAGTAGCCGCGGCCGTCGTCTTGAGCCGTTTTACCAACCCCACTCAAATTTAAATATTGATAAAAATGTTGTGTGTTCATGTGGGATGCTGTAATTTGGAATAACCGAAGAGAAATGATTAAATAATTTCAATAAAATGTTGTTCATATTTATCTTTGGTCTAAATCATGTGTAATTAGAGTTTGACAGAGAGAGTGGTGAATTTTGTTTGATTTTTGCCCATATTTTAACGGATTTCTTTAAAAGTAAGCAGCTAGGAAGGTAAGGGTTACGTTCACAAAGTCATTTTTACTTAGGCTCTCAAAGAACACACGCAAATCTGCTCAATTCAATACGTAAAATATAAAGAATAGGGAAATACTTACACTTCGCTTTTACCCGACATGTATACAGTACCGCAGCCGATGGATGAACCGCAGACGATGCGTTAGTTGATTGAACGGTGTGATTATCTGCGGGTGACTCTCGCCTTTGTCGCGACGCGCACGCTCCAGCTTACCGAGATGGTTAAAACGCTTGCCTTAATGCTAATTTTAAACCATCGTTTCACGGGAGGGAGATTACTTGTAAATGATTATGCGTTGAGGTGTCAAGCGGTTATGTCGCTTGCCTTTTATAAGTCACAGTGACTTGTTACACACCGCGTGTGGTAACGTGCGTGAAAGCGCGGAACGAGGTGTCGGTATCGGCAGTCTTGTTAATAATACATGTTGGAATGTATGTGTCTGGTTTTTAAAAGCGTGTGCGTATGATGAACTTTTTATCAGGATTTAAAGGTGGTGTAATTGGGCTTTTATGCAATCTATCTATCTATCCATTCAAACACCCATCCATCCATCCATCTGTCTTTCTGTCTGTCTGTCTGTGTGTCTGTCTGTCTGTCTGTCTGGTCTGGCTCTAGTAATAGTGGTAGAGATGATATTCTTGTATAATAAGAGATAGAGAACCTAGAGAGAAGCTCTACGTAGAGAGCGGAGAGATCTCTCTATTTCTGCTCTCTCTCTCTCTCTATCTCCTCTCTCTCTCTCTCTCTCTGTTGTCTCTCTCTCTCTCTCTCTCTCGACTCTCTCTCTCTCTCTCTCTCTCTCTCTCTCTATCTCTCTCTCTCTCTCTCTCTCTCTCTCTCTCTTCTCTCTCTCTCTCTCTCTCTCTCTCTGTCCCCTCTCTCTCTCTGCCTCTCTCTCTCTCTCTCTGCCTCTCTCTCTTTCTCTCTCTCTCACTCCTTCTCTCTCTTTCTCTTTCAATATATATATACTATATGCCGGGTCATGTAGTAGACTTCATTAAAGGATAGTTGTACCTTTGTTTGTAATCATTATTTCAATATGTTTGATGACAAATGTTATGGCTGTTTTATGAGAACTTATGGGATTGGATGTAATGTATTGTATGTTTGTATGTTAACTGTATATTTGTTACATGTATGTAAAATGCGTGCGAAAAGCAGATGTAATACACGGTATCAGTCACTATGTCGTACAAACGATTTAACAAAAAAAATATGTTGTTGCATTCGTTTCTCCATCGTGGGAGTAGTTGTCAAGGTAACGGTTGTACGAAGTCCGTCGTCCTTATGGGTTCGGAGGTGGGGGAGAATGTCGTCAGCAGGTTACCAATCTACAGGCCTCATTTTGCCACCGATCTTGATGAAATTCGGTCAAAAAAAAATTCTAGACACTATCTTGACCGAGTTTGAATCCGGGTTACGTGCGTTTAACAAATAGGCCGCCAGGTAAAATCTTGCACATATCTGTACCACTTTTTTACTCAATCTTGAGTAAGCTTGTCGATAATAAGTCGAGTTATATCTTCATCACAAACTTTCAAAAATTAGGTAACTAGGTCAATCTTCGAAAAATCCTTCTTAACACGTAGCAATTAATACAATATGATTATGTTCCAAGTGGGGCAACTCTTGATATTGAATATATGAAGCGGAAAAAATGAGTGTGATATCAGCAGAGTATTTAGATACGATTTGAATGTGAGGACATCCCAATGTTCATTTTTTTATAAACTATAGCTCTCTATCTAAGGGCATACATTCTTTCTTGTCCTGTTTTCAACATTGCTGTCCTTAATTCAGATGCGAGCTTAGGGCCATCATTGCCCTCTTTTTTAAATAAACCACGCTACGCAATAATTAGATCACTTGTGATAAGAAAAAGGTTCCTGCTGAGGAAAACCACCATCCTGAAATAAAGCGGGGCCCTAGACCAACATGGTTTTAAAACGTAAATTACACTCCATATTTTGACATTAATTCACATTGAAATAGTTATGCCCCAACGTTTAACGTGGGTGGATAAGCGGCATAACGATTCATCATTTCTTTCCTCCGTTGAATTTGTTTGTCGCGTGTATGGCTGAAATCATATTATAATTTTAATGTTGACTTCTTTGTACAGAATAGTACAACATACGCAATGTGCAATTCATACATGAGATACGTCTGAATAATATGCAGTTTCCTTTTATTAGCTCAATACAGCTTCAAAATCGAGTGTAGGGTATTTGCCATTTCGATAATAATGAAAATTGC
Source organism: Dreissena polymorpha (assembly GCF_020536995.1). Classification (NCBI taxonomy): domain Eukaryota; kingdom Metazoa; phylum Mollusca; class Bivalvia; order Myida; family Dreissenidae; genus Dreissena; species Dreissena polymorpha. The sequence continues at coordinate 128,118,191 of NC_068357.1, read as the reverse complement.
ATCGTACTAGCGTATATTTCTACATAAACATTAATGAATGTCGTATTTTACCGTGTAATCAATAAGTTTCGCTGCAACAAAAATATTGTTTTACTCAAGACAATGTAGATTATCATCAACAATTTCAAATAAAATATCAGAGCTCTCCTAGAGCTCAATGCGAGAGATGTTTATGCCCTTTTTGATAAATGATTATTGATCTCATTCACTTGAAATAATATATTATTAGTTTTCTTAGTACCATAGGTGTGTTCAAATGCATTGACGATGATAATAGTATCTAAACTCTTTTTTAGGTATAAATTGAAGCACGTTATAAGCAAAAACCATGTTTTATGTACCTATTTTCCATTGATAGTCATTTTTGTCATTACCTGTGTATTATTTCACCAAACAGCTAAAATCTTTAATAAGAATAATATGTTTTTGATTGCTTACATTAAAAAGCTTATCAACATCGTGAAAGACATATGTTGGTTGTGTCATTTTCTAAAAAACGGTATTTCCTTGGTTTTTGACGGCCATCTTGGAGTTAGACCCCGTGGCCACAACATTTTTCTTCGGAACACTTATTTTCTTTTAACCCAGGGTAATATTCGAACATAATCAGCATATAAAAAAACACTTTCGAATCATGCACCGTGGACCTCCGTCCCACTAGACTATAAAGAATATGTTTGCACATAAACATTTTATCTTTATAACTTATTGTCTAATGCTTATAAGTTAAAACTACAACATGGTTTGCTTTTATTGAAAAAAAATTAGTTTGTCATTTATAAACGCAATTATTAATAACTAATATTTTTATCTCTTAGAAATGAATACAGAATCATAAGCTTTCTTTTAAGATTGTATGTAAGCTTAACAAACATATGCAGTAAAAAGATACATCACATTAAAAACCAAATTATGCTAAGAAAATAAGCGATGTGTATTAAGGTTAAAGTTATCATTCGACAAAGAAAACTAATTAAAACTGCCCAAGTTAAAATCCTACCAGATGGCAATTTGCATTTACAATGGCATAGTCAAGGCACTCTGTTTCTACTCACCAATCATCAAAACATTAATTTTAATTAAACTGATACGTCTGCTTATCCTACAAAAGAGTACTGGAATAATGGTTTAAAATACAACAATTAAAAGCTCGTTGTGATTTTACAAACGATGATGCACTTGAGAAGAAATTGCAGACTCGAAAAAGATCGTGCTAGACTGATTATTAAAAATGTACGGTCCTTGTCAATAATTAATAGCTTACCTCATATATAAATATATTTTGTCATCAGATGGGCCCTGGTGATATATGTGTAAAAACGTTATTTAAGTTATGGTAAAAAACATGTCCTATTAATTCCATTGTACTTTCAAATAGAATTATCACATTTCAACTCATTCTGGTTCGTCAGTTGTTGTATCCAGTAGCATAATATATTGACTTTAATTTGTTATTAATGCACATACTTTAAAAGCGTTTTACGTTTTAGTGCCTGTTCACAAGAAAAAACAACGTCATCGGCACAACCGACTTCAAAAGAGCGCCGACCTAAAAATCCGGAGCCAGCTAAATCAAGGTAGGA
>NC_068357.1:128086608-128111608 GCF_020536995.1 Dreissena polymorpha | reverse complement strand
TACCGCTACTACCACCACGACTACTACTACTACTACCACCACGACCACTACTTCTACCACCATAACTACAAATTCTACCACGACTACTACTACTACTACCACTTTTTCTTCTACAACGACGACTACTACTACTACTACCACCACGACTACTACTACTACTTCTGCTACTACTTATACTTCTATTACCGCTGCTTCTACTTCTTCTATTACTACTTCTACTACTAATACTACTTTTACTATTCTGAAGAGGTGTTGCAGCAGTTTATTAAATCGATGATATATTTTATTGCATCACCGCATCGCTATTATCACAACCCGATATTTTTTGTACTTGATACATATTCGCATTTCGGATCTTAAACCGTATACATTTTTTTGTTGTTTTTTTGCGTGACCTTTTAATGATGCCACGCAGAAAAGGCAAATGTGTAGCATTCACACGTTTAAAACGAGGAGGTTTGTTTTATGATCACATGAAGACCTGGTTGACAGATAGTAGACCTACAACGGACGAAGTCCAACATAATGACACAGTTTCGGACACGATTTCTTCGGATACAATAAGTCATATCGAGGAAGACATTGAATTAGTGTCAAAGACAGTTACAATTGAGTCCTCTGCTGCAACATCCGTACCATTAGGAAGAAAATTCTTTAAGCTTGTTGAGCAGTTAAATAAATGTTGCAAGTGTGACTCCGAATCAAACTTAACCAATACAAGTCGTGAGGATCGAAATGGATTTGGCTCATGTGCCGGAACTGTGGGACAATTAATAAAATATACAATAGTAATAGTATAGGTTGATGTTTGTAAAATATCCAACGATATTGAAACAACAGCATTGCATATAGATGCAGTCATAACCAATATTGCTACAATCTGTGGATATGGGTGGTTCAACTGGTACATCCTTCCATTAAAACAGATACATGTAGCACCCATGGCATCTGAAATTACAGGTTTAACTGTAGTTGGCTGCTCATTGCTTTACAATCGTCAAAATGTTTATGCTCGAACACTCAAAAAGGCACTCAACATGTGTGTAACATTCATTGAAAAGAACCGTCATTGTATCCTTGTCGGACATAACTGTATGAAGTTTGACTTTCCTCGTATTATTAGGACATTTGAACTCGCACATTCCTTGCACACATTTTCAATGTATGTTTTAGGTATGGCTGACACTATATCTTTATTAAAGGCAACACACAAAGGTCTTCAAAATATTACCAAGTGTATCTTGTGAATTATCTTCTCAAAGAACAGTATTCTGCTCGCAATGCTTTGGGTGATGTGCAAAGCTTGCAGAAGTTATGTACATTTGTTACAGACAATTTTCAGAGAACAACTGTACTGCAGCAATTTATTAGTACATATATCAATGTAAAAAGGTAAAAAATCTTGAACCACTCAAAGAACTCAAAATAAATAAAATTGTTTCCAAAGGAATAGCGGAAAAATTGCCAACAATGTTTTGTGTTTCGCACACCTTCAGTTAGCAGCTAAATGAGGCGGACAAAGTGGACTTTAACTTTCCCTTTCTGAAATAACTCTTTGGGGCAAACCAATAGTTAAAAAAATACTAAAAAAATAAAAAAACTGATTGACATCCTGAGGGAAAAAATGTTACATCGTAAAGACTCGATTAGTATTGTCTGGCAATTGATCTTTGTTTGTATTGAAACTATTCATGCCATTCTTTTGAAATAAAGTTAGGGTCATGAACATTAACTGTAGTACATTTAAAGTGTAATTTGCTTTCTGCAGTCTATAATCTGATTTATTTACTGTCTGTTCTCATTATATGTGATAGCATTAATAATCATAATGTATTATTTACTGTTATTTTTTTTTAAATAAATTAACAATCGTTTGAAGTTATGATGCATAATAATCATCTAAAATGCAATTCTTATTTGTTTTGTAATCTATTATAAAATACAATCAAAATAACAAAGGTAAGTTAGGTATTTTAAGTTAATTTTTGTGGAATTTCTCAACAGTCTTTTTCAAATATGACTCGATCAATAATGTTGTGACTAAATATTGTTTTCTTGAGTCCTTTTGATACTGTATGGTCTTATGTTTATCATTAAACATTGTAAACATTTGTGTTTTTTATGAAAGATGTGATCCTAGTTAAGATTGTAAACAATTTATAATGTGTATGCATACTTCTAGCAATCTATGTACCGGTACTTGGGTTTTGCATAAATGCTGTATTTTATTAAATTTGACACAGACGGTAGGGATGGTTAAAAATCTCCGTTATAAGTGCGGTGATCCCCTTTTTTAGTTTTGTTTTATGATGACAAGACGTTGATGAACAGTTTCGCAGAATTTTATAAGACATAACTTTTTATAATTCCATTGATGTGGTTAAAATAGTAAAAACCTGACGTTTTTGGGGGTGACATAAAAATTATAAAAATTAAAATTTTTAAACTTTTACTTGTGTTCTCCATTTTTTTGGAATTGTGTGGTTTACTTCAATGGTATATTATGTATCTCAGCTTATATAATATATACATGTTGCCTATTTCATAGGTTATTAAATGGTGTGACGCAATTAGATATTTCCCCGGTTAAATAATAAAGTGCATGTTATATAATGGTGAATAAAATCAAAACAAAGCCGGTAACCTTATATTTTCAAAAACGTGTCAATGTGGGAGCAACAAACGACATTACTTTACAACCTATGGAAATTAAAACTATTTCAGAAATAGTTAGACAATATCGGTATGTAGAAGCAGCTGTTACAGAAGACACTGATAGTGTAGGTCCACATCAATCTACAGTGTGTCCCCGGGTGGTGTCGTTAGATAAGCCAGTAAGAACAGCGCGGATTCCTGTCCGGGTTTGCAACCTTTCGGCCAAGGTTATGAAAATACACGCGAAATCTTCAATATGTCAACTGCAGGAGGTCAGTGTACTACGCTCTGCACCTATTTTTTAATCTTTAACAGAACACTCTGAACGTCTAGTTACCTCAGGAGGTCCATCGGCATCAGTCCAACAGCATGTAGCATCTGAAGCTGAACAGAAAGACCCTGAAACAACTGAAGCAGAAATCAATGCAAAATATGGTGTGGATGTGAGTACATCTGGACTAAATTCTGAACTGAAAGTGAAACTGTTTAAGTTGTTTGAGAAATTCAAATGTATATTTTCGACCTCGCCACTGGATTTAGGACACACAACAGCAGTGAAGCATGAGATTGAACTAATAAATCCACAACCATTCAAATAACCTTACCGGAAGATACCACCAGCCTTATTTCAAGAAGTTAAGCAACATCTAAAGGATATGCTTAAAATTGAACCAATACAAGAGTCAAAAAATCCATTTTCGTCGAATGTGGTGATATTGAGGAAAACAGATGGTTCGATAAGATTCTGCACAGATTTCAGAAAGTTGAACACTCGCACGAAGAAAGATGCCTATATAATTCCGAGGGTAAAAGATACTTTGCATGTATTATCCGGAGCCAAATGCTCTTCGAAGATTGATATTAAGGCAGGGTACTGGCAAGTGGAAATTGAATAAGAAGATAAGGAAAAGACAGCCTTTCAAGTATGTAGTATTCAAGTAAGGGCTTTTATCAATGCAACCGCATGCCATTTGGGTTTTTAAACACCCCAGCGACGTTTTAGAGGCTGATGGAGCGTTGTATGGGCGACCTTAACCTAACAGACTGCCTAATCTATCTCGATGATGTCATCATTTATAGAAGTAACGTAAGCAGCCATCTTGAATTAGATAAAGTATTCCAGCGCTAAGCAGAATTCAACCTTAAGATAAAACCCAGTAGATGCGAATTCTTCAAAACAGAGACTACCTATCTCGGACATGTAGTATCGGCTGACGGAATAAAGGCTGACCCCAAGAAGGGTGAAGCGGTACTAAATTGGCCAACACCATCATCAACAAGAAATGTCCGGGAAGTTTTGGGATTCGCAGGTTATTATCGTCGTTTTATACGAGGCTTTAACAAAATTGCAAGAACGAGACGATTCCTTTGTCAGCCACGGCGCGCGATCCATAAACAGTGCCGGCAAACCCCACACTGAATATTCCAGAGGATGTTGTTCGGTCCAACAGTTTGTCTTTTAAAGACTGGCGTGATGCACATAACCAGGATCAAAATAATTTACAGGTAGCTGATAAACTTAACAACAGTACCATACTGGCTGAGCCTATGAACCGCGAATTGAAAGCGTAACTAAAGGAATTGCCTAACATAGTTAGGATACAAGGAGTGTTATATAAGAAAACACGATCACCTGGTGAAGAACGACTTCAGCTGTTGCTTCCAGAGAATCTTCGATGTGAAGTGTTGCACGCTCTGGTCATCAAGGAAGAGACCGTACTACTGCTCTGTTCAAGGAGCGTTTCTATTGGCTGGAATGGACAAATTTATTGCAGAACAAGTCCGGGAATGTAAACGTTGCATATACCGAAAGTCTAAAGGCATCGTCGCCGAAATGACACCGATAATATCAACAACACCCATGGACATCATATGTATTGATTTTCTATCGTTAGAACAGTATAAAGGCGGTAACGAAAATGTGCTAGTGCTAACAGACCACTTTACAAGATAAGCCCAGGCGTATGCGACCCGTAATCAGACAACTAACACAACAGCCCGCATCATGTTTGATAACTTTGTGGTGTATCACGGGTTTCCTGCAAAAATACACAGCGATCAAGGAGCTAATTTCGAATCCCATGTTATTCAGGAGTTGTGTAGCTTAGCTGCGGATGAGAAAACAAGGACCACACCGTACCACCCCATGGAAAATGGTATGGTTGAACGTTTCAATCAGACTTTGCTTAAAATGCTAGGCACACTGGAGGGAGACAAGAAAACATACTGGAAGTCATATATCTCTGTGTTGGTCCATGCATATAATGCAACTCGACATAAAAGCACTGGATATTCTCCTTTCTTCTTGATGTTTGGTAGACAACCCCGTCTGACAATATACTCTTTTCTTGGCGTCCAAACGACAGTGTGTCATCCAGCGTACACTCTGAATATGTCTTGAAGTTGAAAGACCGTCTTAATAATGCATACGCAAAAGGTAGGTAAAGGTTGAGAGGTAGAAAAGAAAGCATCGGCTTACAACAAGCGCAAGTATGATAATAAGGCAAGAAGTTTGATGTTACGACCAGGAGATAAAGTCCTTGTCAGGAACGTTTTAATCAGAGGCAAACAGAAGATAGCTGACCGTTGGGAACCACACCTCTACATTGTTCTTCGGCAACCAGTGGAAGATATCCCAGTGTTTGAGGTCAAAAGGGAGGGAACACGATACAAAAAGTATAGGACTTTGCATCGTAACATACTTCTCCCGTTTATGACCATAACAGACACAGAAGAGGAACCAGAGGTGGCGGTAAACGATAACGACAGTGCATCTGAAGAGGAAATTACGTCAGGTGTACTAAACAACTCGGAAGATAAAAGTGTCGCAGCATCTAGTCAAGAGAGTTTGGATGTATTAAAAGAAGTCGGATCTAACAGATCTAAGGTCGCCGTGGTGTAATGGATATGGTGTCCGCCTAGCGACCGGAAGGTCACGGGTTCGATCCCCACCGTGGGAGCGTTCTTTAGATCTCCCCAAAAGACACCAAGTACTGGTTCTAGGCCCAGGAAACGGACTCGAGAGCGTTTATATAAGCCTTAGGCTTTCGATGCAATCGAGCTTAAATAAATAGGTTTAAACTAAACTAACAGACAACGAAAACCTCCTAAGTGGATGGTATCTGGAGAATGGACTTTAGGTACATAACTTGTATAATGTGATATCCATCGCCTTGTGTGTGAATTGACATCTAGTAACTGTTACTGCAAAGTTATGGGTGAGGATTTTACTGTGGGTTATTGTTAATTGCGTGAAATATACAGGTAATTACATGTACATTTCTAAGTGTATGAGTGTTTAAATAAACATAATTCTTAAAGTTGTTGCAAAAATATACATCCCCTGTTATATTGAAATTGCAACATGTATCATGTCTAATGATTATGAATTATGACCTAACAAAAACGTATTGTCAGTTTTTGTTGTTATAGTTGATTATTAGCAGTTCTGCATACTTAGTACGTCTTACTGCAGCTTCTTTATAGAATGCTTTTATTGAAGTTATTTATAATGACTTCTGTAGAATATGAGATATTTAATACTCTAATGTACAGCTTTCATGAAGCGTTTTATGTTACTATAGTACTGACGTTGTTGTGGTACTTAATTGAAACCAATTAAGTAAATTGCTGGTACGTTCGATACAGTATTATATATTGTCGTAAGTTGCTGTAAACTGTTTATCTAAGATAGGGGCACTCAGTTGTTGTAGCCCTTACGATATGTTCATTTGGTTTTAAAATAATGGTTATTATATTTGCCTGATGTGCATTGTATCTAATGAAATATGTTTACATAAACATTATTAAAACACATAATTATATATTAAGAAAAAGTCAGGAGCCTTTTGTTTTCAAGCGGGGGAGTATGTCATAGGTTAACATTAACAGTTACAGTGTTTTTATAGTCCGTCGATCAAGGCTTTCAATCAATTAAACAAATCATCATTCCCCAGTACTAATCCCATTGTTATCAGCCTGTAACGCATGAATGAACATACCATGACCACTATTCTTCATGACACTTTCATCGCACTAAGTGTGAAGTTGAGGAATAAAGTGATCTTCATGTGTTACAGGTTAGTTTTACTTTTTATAATTAGTTATCATATCTTTCAGAAATGTCTATTAAATATGTTGATATATTACCATATTGCAACTAGCTTTAAATTGTTTTTTTACCAGTCATCATGTAAATATATGAATAGTTGCTTTCTAGCTATGGATTATAAATAACAATATGAAATGGATAGATTTTATATATAAATATAAATGTAGAGATATAACACCTCATCACACGTAGTGTGAAGTTGAGGAATAAAGTGATCTTCATGTGTTACAGTGGTTGGTTAATCCTTTTGACGGAATAGAACCCCGCACCACGTAGACGAGTCATTATCATATACGTTGACAAAAACTTTTTAAAAAGAGTTCACTCTGTCTGATACGTTGCGATAACTTTTTATTACGCTTCGCGTTAAAGAAAATCACTAATTAATTCAGATTGGTGTTGTTGTTTTTTCGATAGGTCTATCACTATTGTTCGTTTCTACAATAATATGCCAGCTACTGGGAAATTCATGCTTTTTCTGTTTCAGTGCATTTTATAAGAAGACGTATACCAGAGGAAAGATCATTTATTTAAAGACAACATAAGGCTACGAACTTAGCGTGGCATCAAGAAGTACGATGCAAAAGTGGGTGTTCTCACATGATCTCATACGTACATATGGAAAATTAGTAATCTGATCAGCTTTTTTTTGTTTCAGTGCATTTTATAAGAAGACGTATACCAGTGGAAAGATCATTTTTAAGAAAGACAACATAAGGCTACGAAAGTATAGCAAGGAGAAGTACGATTCCAAAGTGAGTGTTTTCGCATGATTTCATACGTACAGATGTACAATTTGTAATCTGATCAGCACATCATTCTTTGCATGAAAATACTATTTAACATGTTTTTTAATATTTACATGTTTGACAATAGCAAGTGTATAAATTCCATAGTGCCAATTTTACATAAATTGATGTTAATTTATGTATAACAAACTTCGCGAAACCCACTGCAATATAAATATATACATCATCGTTGATATTTAACCATTATTATGAGCCTTCAGACAACACCTTATATACTTTTGCTCCTCAGTTCATCAGGATAAATGCTGATGCTGGGGACAAGGAAATTATTCTGCAGCAAGTGGTGGAAGGCGTTGTTAACATGCTTTGGAAGGTTCGTCATAAATATCTTCTGCTGTCAGTCACTACCGTTGCGGATAAGTTGGATAAAGCATTCAATAGAGGCATGAGAGAAGTGTTACGAGGTAAATGTCAATAATACCAATACTATAATAATGATAATTATAAACATTACAATCATCATCATCATCATCTTCTTCTTCTTCTTTTTTCTTCTTCTTCTTTTCAATCATCACCATCATCATCATCACTATCATCATCACCACTATCATTATCCTCCTCCTCCTCCTCCTCCTCCTCCTCCTCCTCATCATCATCTTCTTCTTCTTCTTCTTCTTCTTCATCTTCATCATCATCACCATCATCATCATTATGTTGATGGTTTAGAAGAAGAGGAAGCAGAAGAAGAAGAAGATGAAGATGAAGATGATGATGATGATGATGATGATGATGATGATGATGATGATGATGATGATGATGATGATGATTGTAATTATTGTTACAATTGTTATTCTTTTAATGATTACATTATTAGTAGTATTATTATTATCATTATTATTAGTATTAGTAGTAGTAGTAGTATAATTATTATGTTATTGTTGTTTTTCTTATTATCAAACTATTTATTAATATCAATAATCGAGTTTTTATAAACATGTTTGTGAGCAAAAAAATGAAAGACAAGACATGAGCACAAAACTATGAGATCAGACGTGACTTAAAGAATACACTATAAAACAAGAGAATTCTTTTTACTGTTTTTTAAATCCTTCGATTGTTGCTTAGGAAGTATTTTCAAGAAGTTTCTTTTACATGTTTATGAAACATAAGAGAAACAAGCAGTTTTTTATTGAAGATAATTTGTATTGTGTAAAAATATTGAAATGTATTTAAGATGTGCCTCAAATTCTTCAACTTTGTGCAAACTCGAACTGAAACAAAGCTCTGGTGAATTCCTCATACAAATAAATAGTATTGTTTTCAATTAATGAAGGGTTTATTAATGCTAGATGCTATGCTTATTGTGAATTCTGACCCCTTTTTTAGACGAAAAAATTGAAAAAGTCGAATAGGATGACACATTTAAATGCTGTTTGATTAACGAATGAATACCAATTTATCTGGTCGTTTCTCTCCATTTTATGGAGTTACTGTTCTTAAATTTTAAATTTGTTTCCCAGAAAAATCCAAGGCTCTAATGATCCAACGCAATTTAATAAAAACTGATATGCATACTCTCTTAAGCATAACATTCGCCTATTGGTAGGCCATTATTGTTTATTGTTTCGTGCAACCTGGTTTGATAAATTTGTTTCGGCTGTATACTTATATGGTGATATTTAGATTTTGGTTCCGACACAAACACTTGGAAACTAATAATCCGGATATGATGAAATGTTGCATGCTCCAGTAGGTATTTCTCTTCGATTATATTACATTTTTTAAAGTTTGTTTCCGTGCGTGAAATGTGTATAATTTAAGGATAATCCTGTCCTCAGATATCGTTTGCATGCTTACACCATCGCAATGCTCTGACAGCAGCGCAATCTATTTTGAGTCACCGATAATCTTTATTTAATTTTGTCTTTCGTTTATTTATCTTAAATAGTTATAAAGCGTTTACCGGTAAACAAAAATGATCATAACCTTCCTAATTCATAATATTAAATATGTGTTGAAATTTGGTACTGGTACCCAAATGTGCAATACAAAGCGACGCTTACTTATAACATGTTTATGTGTAAATATTGTCAGCTTTAATTTTCTTAAAGTCTTTATCGATCCAATGTATACATTTTATTCATTAAGAATTTCTTTGTTTTTGTCAAAGCGATCACTTCCATTACAATCATCAGTGATTATATAAAATGAATCGCCACGCGTGAACATATATTTTTCCAAAGATCGCTAGTGAATTGAAATTAATATTCCACTGAATCCACGAACTGTTATTTTTATGTAATGCATTTTTATCTGTTATTTAAATTGTAAAAGAGTTTAACTAAAATAATTCGCTTGAATAATGTTGTCGTTAAGTAAAAAATGACGTCATTTCACAGTAAAAAAGTGAAAATAATCGATGATTGTCAGTGTTATTTATCACTGCTTGAAACTGTGAGTTATCAGTTTTAATTCACTCATATTTATCAATAAACAACCGGGAAGCATTAAATAAAATAATTTATTAAAGCAAATGAAAATACTGATTCGAAAAAAAGATTGGAATGTCAACCGTTGCAACCTGTATGGGTGTTTTGAAAACTAAAACTATTTTTAGATGTACGCCTCGTGGATGAATAACTGCAAAAATAAGTTCTATTCTATCTTTAAAACATTTAATTTCAAGATTAAACGTGTAATAGACAGTGGCTGCTTTTTTCTGATCAACATATATAAGAATTTTACCACATCATGCACACTTTTCTGTAAAAAAGATACAATAAATGTGTCGGTATAAGTGCAACAGTATATGTTTGTTTGTCGTTACGAACTACATTTAACATTTATATGATAGTTCATATCACCCACTATCTCTTTAATATAATTTTAGATTTTCTCATGTTTGTTTGTCTAATCATTTGTTTCTTTTATAATTATTGAAATTGAGCAAATACAAGTTTGGCTTACAATCATATCTATTTTGTTTAAAGTAACAATCACGCTAAAAAATATCGAATATTTCGTTAAATAAAGCTAACCCATAAGAAAATCAATGTTCCTTTTAGCAAAATGCAAAATTTCAACGTTAGATATTGTCTGGTAGAATTGATTTAACGAGATACAAAATGCTCGTTTTTATTTTTTTGTGGCCACAAATAATTCCATTTATATCTACCGTGAAATATCCGAACATTTACGGGCGAACACGAGATTGGATACGGTAAGCGTCGGACGCATGACGTAGCTCTCATGAATAATCATTCTGTGAAATCAAAATGAATTCTGGGTAACTGGAATTTAGCGAATGCGAAAATGGCTTGTATAAATTATGCAAATGAACGCAACTCGAATGAATCCGATCCTGACTCGAAAGCGAAAGTAAATTACATCGTGGAACGATATTTAGATATTTCGATGCTTAAAACTTGCCGAATGCTTGTAATATAACGTTTTTACATCAATGTTACTTGTTTTTAGGGTCTACCTATTGTAATTAACCATCGTATGGTACTACTTGTTGTCGAATGTTTTTATATAGCATAATACAGTAGCCGTATATATTGGTGAGCGTGATAGTGACTTTAAGGTACACATCGCTGTTTTAATCGACTTGTACGAAAATCGTTTGCTGACCTGAAAGACAATGTGAATAAACAAAATTACCCACCATACCAAAACAAAATCTTTGTGAAAATCGCTCTCGGTATCTGCATATTGCCGTTGACTTATGACATTTTGAAACGATACATGGTTTAACGGTTCCGCTCTGTTACGTCGCAAATGTCGCCCAGAGATGTCAACACATAGTGTTATGCAGATTTTTGGGGCAAAACGTCTCGCATTTTTATTATGTCGCAGGAATCTGATTTTTAAAAACATACATGGTCCATCAGTTGAATTATCTACCGATTTTGCTATGTGTTGGTTCATACATTATTTATATTATGGTTAACCGAATTAGACATCATGATTATATTATAGAAATAAATGCTACCGAACGGAGAGATACACCTACGACTTAAGGGAAAACTAATGTTTGTATCTTACATCAAAGGGCATTTTATGTAATGTCTGATATAATTTAGCAATGCATTTTACATGCTTAAATTGTTTATTTATTACAAATGTGCCTTTTTCCGATTTGTGTCGTTTCCTTAAATGCGTCGAATAAACGATATATAATATTCGTGGTTTCAAGTGTATGCTGCGACGCGAAGTATTACGTTTTATTAATTAACTTTATAATATAAGACGGGAATGTGCTCTATTTGTTCGCCCCATACAAGTTGAGCCTCGCCAATAAAGCTCGATACTCGCCTTATACGAGAAAAAAGCGGCCAATATGGGAAAACACGGCCAATACGGGAAATGGTCGACCAATACGAGATTCAGCCAATCAGAAACCAGTAAAAACTCGGCCCTATAAGAAAATCTAAAATTTCGACAATTTTGGACGCCATTTTGCAATTGTATGCTTAGTTTTGGTGCAAAAGTTTAAATATTTAAAAAGATAATATTGCAGTGTACTTAAAGCACTCAGCCCCTAATATATTCAGCTCCCTTTTTGACGATGCTGGAACAGCATCGTCCAAGGTTTGATAATCACCTAAAAAAAATCACAATGGCGACCTATGTAAAAGACCGAGCCAGTCCGATTGAGATAACTCGATTTTTTAGGTTACTTCTCTTTTGCATTCGCCACTGCGTAGGAGATTGCTCGTCATTGATAACATTCTCGTAGCAGAGTTGTCGTTCGTGTTTCAACATTCAACAAGGCCGCCCCCGTGAGAGTCTCGATTCAAAACTTTCTTACTGCATAAATTGGCTTGTTTCGCTATTTAGAAGCTGTCATTTAGGATATATAAATTATTTGTTCACTTAATCTCCGCTTATGACAACAATAGTTGGAATTCGAGGGATATATACTCGATGTGAATGAAGGACTTTCTGGATCGTAACAGCTTGACACGGCAAAACTGGCATACTGGTATTTTTAGTTATCAATATAAGTCACATTGTGCTTTATTAATTGTATTCGAGCATTTTGCGACTTATTGAATGACTATGATACCCGATATCGACATTTCATCGGGGATTTGCAGATCACCAAGCTGTCCTTAAATTCAACATTGATTTCAAACTCTTTACTGGTTTGTACTATTTCTTAGTGTTAGTACTTTTTATCATTTTAAAGTTAAATGAACTGTGTCACAGTAAAAGAGACATTAAGGCGATTGTGGCCAGTTTGGATCTAGATCAGCCTGCAGTCGCTTGAAAGCTGTTTGCTTAAAAGCGTTTTTCTGACAATAACAAATAATTTAATTGATTTAACTGCGCTTTTCCTGTGACCTGGCTCAAATAATAGAATTGTCATTAATCAAATTATTTATTTCGAACATTAATCAATTGTTTTTCTTGTCTCTCGGGATCAATGACTCCAGCACTTTCCTGTTGAGAATTGAATATTGCTAAAGGCGATGCTAGGGGGCGTGAGAGATGTTGCACCTTCCAGTATCACTCGATTGTTCATTGTCGGCTCGGGTACTACTTACATGTACCCCGGGTACTCTTAAGTATACTTACATGTATCCCGGGTACGGTAAATATACTAAAATGTACCCGGGAAATTTAACCCTAAATCAGTCGTTGTCAACTATCTTTTTGTAATAATTATATGTGTAATAATTATATATACACATTTATGTCAATTTTTTGTAGAATGGCCTCTATATTATCGGAACACATACTCAAAAAGCATGTTGATGCAGTGTTTTTTGAAGAGAAGTGTGTTTAAGATAATCAGTTGCGCGTTTTACGACATCGGATTTTGGGCGCGAATACAAATTGGGTACAGTCTAATATGGACCGAGTACAATTATGTTTATTTACCGTACCTGTGGTACATGTAAGTATACTTAGAGTACCCAGGGTACATGTTAGTATACTTAAGAGTACCCGGGGTACATGTAAGTAGTACCAGAGCCGACAATGACCAATCAAGCTCCATTTTCCCTCATGAACTGACTCAAAAAAACGAGTCGGCAATATTTGACTTAATTTTTGGTTTGGTTGCTCTCGAGGGATCGAAAATTTCAGAATCTTCCTAAAAGCCCTACGGGTATGATCCCCAGAAGCGACATTGAAAACTAGCATACTTTGTTATCTAAAAGGCTGCTAAACCTGATATACAATGATAATGTGAATTTTCTCTCACATGATGTTCATCAGTCATATTATATAAAAACTTACAGCAGTAGTAAACAACTGGACAATAATTAATGAACGCATCTTTCATTTGTCTTTGACACTTTGATTTTGACATGGCCTAGATTTAAATATGTGACTGGACTTTACCAGCACTCTTGTAACAGAGCTAAAGTTTAAATGTACCATTGAAGATCACCTTAATCCAGATTTGCTATTATAGACGTGTGGAAAGTTTTAAGGGTGTGACAAGTAAGCAAAAATTGGTCATTACCCAGAGGCCACAACTGATCTATGACTGTATTTAAACAAGAAAAATCAGTGCCTGATTTAGATTTCCTTAGATAGTTCAATAAAAACTAATTTCATAAGCCTGGTAACAGTTTAACTGTAATACTACCAATGTGTCACACCAGGGCCTTGAATTTGAAATCTAGGACATGCATAGTCATTTCTTCATGAAATCAGGACACAAAATTGTATTTTAAGTCCTTAATTGACCTGGCTATAGTTCTCAGATTATTATAAGCTCAATCAGTATATTTATATCATTATTTATGCTTCGTGTATTGTAAACATATACACAATCATGCAGTTACATGATAGCAATAAATAATATCAAAGCTACCCATACTATAAAGGTCATTGACAAAGCCTATGGTCAAAATGTGAACACATTGAGTTTAATCGCCCTCTCCTGCCAGCAAAAACAACACGTTGACAGGTTGTCATTTCTGACAGTTCTACTTTCACTTTCATTTTGTGATATCAAACTATTAACAATTATGTGGCTGAGAAAAATATCGCCATTGCTTTTTATGCCCCCGATAGGGTGGCCTATATCAGTTGAACTGTCAGTCAGTCAGTCAGTCAGTGTGTCAGTCTGTCCGTCCGTCCGAAAACTTTAATGGCCATAACTTTTTTAATATTGAACATAGCAACTTGATATTTGGCATATATGTGCATCTCATGGAGCTGCACATTTTCAGTTGTGAAAGGTGAAGGTGAAGGTCATCCTTCAAGGTCAAATGTCAAATATAAAGCGTCTGTCTGTCCAAAAACTTTAACATTGGCCATAACTTTTTCAATATTGGCGTGCATGCGTATCTCATAGAGCTGCACATATTGATTGGTGAAAGGTCAAGGTCATCCTTCAAGGTCAAGGTCAAAGGTCAAATTTTGCAATATTGAAGATAGCAACCCCATATTCGGCATGCATGTGTTTGTCATGGAGCTGCACATTTTGAGTGGTGAAAGGTCAGGGTCATCCTTCAAGGTCAAAGGTAAAATATATGGCTTCAAAGCTGCGCAGCAGGGGGCATTGTGTTTCACAAACACAGCTCTTGTTTAATATATTTTCTGCACATTTCTTCAAAAAACTTACATCAATACACGATTTTCTTCGTTAATTCAATCATTCCTGACAGACTTGTGTACATATTTCGCTTACATTTTGACGCGCGTATGTAGGACCGCATTACCGCTTCCGAAATGTGTATTCATACTATATTCGAGGAACTTATCTGATGTTTGACGGAAAGGGCCGAAAATGTGCGAGCGTGGGTCAAGTTCCCCACAGGTACTACTTTCCCGTTCCCCCAATTTTTTTTCCGTACCTAAAATTTTTCGTACCCAATTTTTTTTCGTACCCAATTTTTTTATGTACCCAATTTTTTTTCATTCCCAATTTTTTGTTCGGACCCAAATTTTGTTCGGTCCCAATTTTTTTGTTCCCAAATATTTTTTCGTACCCAAATTTGTTTTCATATCCAAATTTTTTTCGCAAAATTTGTGTACCAAATTTTTTTTTCGTATCAACATACACAATTGTGGTGATTGTGGTGATGTAGATAAACTTAACTTAATGCTTTTATATCGATCCTCTCTAAAGCATCGTCACACCAGTACTGTCAGTACTTTGATTCTACAATAACAATAGTGCAGTGTAAGCACAACAGTAAGGTTCAATATTTAAGGATTGATTCTTATTTTTCGGGCTTTTATGCAGTATGAACGCTCAGGGCGAGTATTGAAAATTCCGTGAAGCGCGGTAAGCCTCGCAAAATAAACATCGCTTTTTTGGGACACCTACCTAGTATTCTCTATATTTTTTCTTCATTGTTGCTTTTGTTTCAAATAAAACATTAAAGAAACAAAAGTTAAAAAAAATCGGGCAATGTTTATTCATACTTGTTACTATATTTACAAAAATAGTGCTGTCCCGGTACTGGGCACTGTATTACTAACTACGCG
This sequence comes from Dreissena polymorpha, assembly GCF_020536995.1. Classification (NCBI taxonomy): domain Eukaryota; kingdom Metazoa; phylum Mollusca; class Bivalvia; order Myida; family Dreissenidae; genus Dreissena; species Dreissena polymorpha. The sequence continues at coordinate 128,095,636 of NC_068357.1, read as the reverse complement.
TCAGCGTCTTGAAACCATTGGTCCGATTTAAGAAGCTCCGCCTTCGAAGGCGGTATCGCCGGCTTACGGGTTACGCAAAATGAACTCGTTCATTTTTCTGCAGAAAATTAAGAGTGAATGTAAATATTTGAGCATATGAACATAAATAACAAGTTTGAAGCTACAATAAGCGCCGATAGGAAAACTAATTCGAAATCATGGAGGATTAAGGATGTACAAATTACAAATGCATTGTCTTTCTGAGTTGTATTGAAACAACGGTAGTGGGTCCAGTTTGGCTAGAATGTTATTCAGGTAAATTTTGCATAATTTCGCGACCTGTAAAATTGCGTTCCTGCATCATGTAATGTATTAAAAGCATATTTCGTCATATACTAAGTTTAAATGCTATTGTTCCTATATTTTATCAGTTATATCGCCTTCATATTACAGTAAAAATGAAATAATAATTATTCTTCTGAAATTAAATGCCTGGAACATTTGTTTCCTCTTGCAACAATATTAAATTTTCGTTTTAAATTAACAAGATATCTCTTAAAAGGTATTTTGGTGTACATAACATTTTCAAAGCATTTTGCATGGGAATATAAACATGGAAAAGGTTGTATAGAACAGAAATTTTGCTATTTTTAAATACATTCTTCATTTAAGCAAAAACCTGTAATTCGAAAGTGAAATTCAAGCTTTTCTTGCTGAAATATATTATAAAGTTAATTAGTAAAATTGTCATTAATATAGTTGAATTCATATTGGCTTTGTAATTCAGCTTCAGACAGCCGTATTGACCTTCGGCCTGCGGCCTCAGGCCAATACGGCTGTCTTCAGCTCAGTCTTCAGTTCAATAACAAGGCCAATATGAATTCAACTATTAAAATTAAAAACATTATAGTATTTGTGCTCGGCGATTGTTTATTACGTTGCCAGTCGTTGTGAATCAAAGTCTGATATACTCTTTAGGCGCATATTAATATAACTGAGTAATACGCACGTCAACACGTAATTGCAAGAGTGATATTCTTAAAGTACTTTATTTGCATGCATTTTATTGATATTTGTTGATTTCTTCAACCCAAGGTGATAAGTAGTATTGAGTTTGCCATACATCTATAAAACAAATACTCTTATTTAGGCATAATATGAAATACCAAAATGAGAGCCTCAATTGAATATAAGAAAAAAAGGCCGAAATAAAACGAGTTTAACTATAGCCTATGGCCTGCCTAGTGCCATTCTCCATTGGCTTAACGAGGCTTTGTTGAAACAATACGATCATATCTTATATTCTTGTTTTGTTTCGTTTTTATCTAAGAATGGTGGATCTTTTTATGATTAAATAGCAAACGCACACTTTCTGTCGGTAGTAAACGTTAAAAGAGACTCTGAGACCTATGTAGGCGTCTGAGAAATGTTATAAGGTAATTAATAACTATATTTTAACAAACTATCACGTCGTTAAAAACAACGCGTACCTGTTGATGTGTTCAACGTGAAACTTCTTACCTCGGAATACATATGACTCATCCATTGAAATGCGTTTAAAATATATTACTAATAAACAAAACATTTGGTTATAATAAAGGGCGTTATTTTCTGGCATGGTAATTACCAATGTAATGGTTGCGGATCAATAGTACCGGGTTCAACCTAGAAGCTAGTGTGATAACCAATATGCTGAGAAACTACGCCACACATGTTTTGATTTCCTTCATTTCGTGTAAACGGACGTTAGAGCTTGACATAATACGATGCATCAAAACTGTATTGTCGGACATAAGTTTTAAACGGCCATTCCGACGCTAAATGAATACATTTCTATAACTATAACATGTCATATTACCACTATGACCTTGCATCTTGAGTAAGAAGTTTACCAATGCAATATTAATGATTTATTTCAGAATAAACAAAACCAGATGCATTCGTTAAACGGTTCAATTGAATTGCATTTCACATGCATACGCCTGTACATGCGTGATTTGCATGATACATTAAATGGGAATTCACAACCGTACATAATTCTATGAATGGTTGTCATTATAAACCATGAGAATAGAAGGTCTCCATGTTCATTTAATTCACCACTTAAATACTATTAATTTTCCGAGCCGATTAAAAGTCCAAAAAGGCTTTTTTAATCAGAGATTACGGAACATTGATTAACGAGATTCATGTTAAATAATAACTTTATATAATTTTGAAAACAACAAAAACGACAAGTGTATTGGCTGTGTTCTTGGTTTTCAATAAAGAGAACGTTATTTGAAGTGAGATATTATAATGTGTGGCGAATGCATTTAAATCCAATGCATCAAAGAAACAAAAGGCTTACGAACATTACATGAAATACTATTCACTTTTAAAATGCCAGCCTAGTGGAAGACTGGTTTTAATGTGGCTTACACATACCGTAACTCAGTTCTAAATCAAACTTAACATGTTTAACATTTGGCTTTTAATTTCGTAGGAGCATGTCTGGTGACTGGCGGATCAAACGATTTCGAGACAGAACAGGTCGATGACTATGCAACTATTGGAATCGTTTTCGTGGACCGCATACAGAATAAAAACACATTAAAGGTAATAAACGTTAGTTTCGCATGTTAAGTAGCTTTTGAAAAGTGTAATTAACTCACGTTTAATCACATAGCAGTAAATAATTTTTTCCTTACAAATGCAAGTGCCACTTACAAACAAAAAAGATTCAGTTACCAGTGGCGAATGTAACTGTAACAATCGAATAAACGAACTCTGACATTTATCGACATCGCAAACACGGCGGGCAATTACAACGGATTCACTTCTTGAAATTCATAAACGACATGATTTTAGTACTCTTCATAGCTAAGTTAAACATCGGTTTTATTGATTTTTAACAGTGAAAAAAATAAAAAACATTACGAACAATAATACCTTTCATTACAAATATGAAAAGGTTGAATGAAGTGCGATGATCACTTTTAAATTTCAAGAACGTTATTAAGAACAATACATGTGTACCTTAACTTGTCTATCGATAATCTATATGTATTTACAACCACCACCACCATCACCACCACAACAACCACCACCACCACCACCGCCACCGCCACAACCACCACCACCGATGTCGCTGTCATCCCCGACAACCACCACAACCGCCGACACCACCACCACCACCGCAACCACCACCAACACCACCGCCGCTGCCACCAACGCCACTGCAACCGCCGCCGCCGTCGCCGCCACGCCACCACCAATACCACCCATATCACCACCACCACCGCCGCCACCGCCTCCGTCGCTACCGCCACCGCCGCCGCTGCCACCGCCATCACCGCCTCTGCCACCGCCGCCACGCCACCACCACCACCACCACCACTGCAACCAATTATTTGTTTTTATTTCCATAAATTAATTGCATTAGGTTTTCATATATGGTGACTTATATAGAAACAAATTAATTTGTGTGTGAAAGTCGTATGAATAAATTTTGTATTATGTCAATTCAATCCAAATATCGTAGTTCTTCGTACATGCTAATTAGTTAATGTGATAGACAGACGTTATTCTTTTTAAAACACGAAATTTGAATAAGCAACATAACAAAGCAAAAACATGTTGCTTTGCATTAAAGAACATTTAGTTAATAAGAAGCCTTCAATAATGGTAAAGTGTTGCTCGGTTGAAATGTCATTTATTATTTTTTGATGTGTTTATCACGTAGAATATCGTTAAACAACATTGCACGAGTTAAATACAAGTTCAGGTGACTTGGCTTCGATATTCGCTCGATTTGCGACGAGATACCGCGATACCACTATGCAAAATGTACGATAATACTAGTAGTTTGGAGAGTCCTTTTATATTATATATTCGGTTGATGTATTTTTCTGGACAGTTTGAGCATGACCAATTTTACAGTAGTTCAACGCGTTATTTATGGGTAATTCATGAGTTATATATTACTCATTTTGAGTTGTTTGGTAGGAAATACAATCTGTGATTCGTGGTAGATCTAATGCTTAAAACATCAGTACGCACAAGGCAAGGATAGCATAGTGGAACAATACATGACTTCCCTTAATTTTAGATTCAATTGCTCTGTTATAATTGTAACTTGTTTCTATACGATAAATATAGAAGTTCTAATAAAGAAAAAAAATCATAAACTCAAGAAACAGCACTGCTACAATATTTGTAAACACCCTCTGGTAATTAAATGATGACAAGTGAACGAGTGCATGTACAACACAGGACACAATGTACAAACAAGTTAAACATAAAACTGTTTTAAACAGGGTTACCACCTGTGAACGGTAAATGCAAAGAATTGGGATATAAACATGCCGCGCCTAATGTCACGCTTATATCACACCAAACCACTAAACATATATGTGTAAATACAAATTAGCACCAAAGCATCTTATTCAAATTTGAAATAAATAAAATAGCTTTGAATTCGATTTGAATTCGATTTGATTGCAAGTTTATAAGTAAATTGCTAAACATGCAATAGAGCAACAAAATAACATTTTCCTGAGGCAGGATGAAAAGATGTAGATGCAAACATCAACCAATATCGTTCTCGTTTACACGATTTAAGAGAGAAACATGATATATATATATATATATATATATATATATATATATATACTGGGTTTTTAGAGAAGACAATATACAGCGAGAGGCGGTGCATAAATATATACCAAAAAATACACACACATCATTATATTATATTTTATTATCAGGTGATCATAATTACTGGTTTATGTAAAACATCAGAAATGTTTTCGAGCATCAAGTGATCTAATTTAAAGTATAAATTTGTAAATAATATACATCATTTATTTTATGCTTTCCGATGGTTTATAAAGATATGTACATAAAAACTGATATTTCACTGTTTCAAACAGTGAAAAATTACAGTGAAAATTAGCGATAATTTTCATAGTTTGACCGGAACTATTTGTACATATCTGTGGTTTCCCCATTGTGACCCCGCCAATGTTACCAAGGGCGATTTCTGCGCATTTAATGTTTATAAAAACATACGGATAAGCTTTCTATGAACATACATGGGGTCCAACGGGGAATTATACTGTCCAGATCGGCAAAAATACAACTATAATCATTTGTAAGCATAACATAAAAACTAAAATATGTTTGATTTGATAGAATATCGATTTAAATTCATTCAAGATCACATAAAATGATGTTTTACCGAGTGGCGCAATCGATATTCCACTAAACCAACAACTATCCTCTATGTAGTATATGCCTTTTCCCTAGCGAATATCGTTTATATAAAAACACGTGCTGTTTCGATTGTCTATAGTTGATTAAATTATGTGTTATTATTTGAAATCATGATTTGCAATAATTTTCCGGTTGCAATGTACCATGTACAATGTTAACAATATAATATTGTATATTACTAAGCCAAAATCATTCAAATCCGTTTAATAGCCACGGCCACTACATATACATTCAGTGAGCATTCTTAAGTGTTAATGTATGGTGTATTTTAAATAGCTTTAACAAGTGTGTGTGTGTGTCTGTGTCTTTCATTGCCTTAAAATAATTCAAGATGACAAAAATGGTTGTTTATGTTACGTTTTGGACCGCACGTTGTTTGTCTCGAATAAAGAGACTTCTCGTCTCTTACTTGTTAGAAATATTACCCGACCCAGTCTATCATTAATCATTTTTATATCTAAGTGCATTTGATTTACAAAACACAGACGATCGTAAGAAAATAATTGCGAGATGGAGTGACGTATGTCCTGAACAGACACGTGAATATTGGCATGTAATATTAAATATTGTACGTCTCATGCAGAATTCAAATATTGCTCAATGTGTTCACAAATTAAGTTAAGATGGGCATGTTTGACGTATATTTAGGAAACCATCTGTTATAGAAAGATGTAATATTAGGAATAAACTATTTCAATGTTAACATAACATTTGTTAATACATCGAATAATACAAATACCATGACGAATAAGCAGAATATACAAAAGAGTAAAAACAATATGCACCGTTGGTTAAATGATTATGGATTTACCTTTAGAAGTTTACCCCTTACCAAAGAAAGCCGGGTTAAATTCCCGCTTTCTGCGCATGTAAGTTTGGTTGGTGTTCACATCACATCACATGTCTTTACCAATTTAAGATATCTCAATCAAACGTAATAGCTGGAAATTAAAGCTGTATTTGAAAACTTGTCATTGTGTCCATGTGTCTAGTAAGTTCATTAATTTTAAAGTATGAGTGTGATTATATTTCCAATTGAACGGGTGAAAGCATACTTGTTTAGGCATTTATTTTGTTGTCTTGATTACAGCCTTCGGAACTGACCAGAGGAGTGTTCGGCATTGATTCAGATTATCACCTGTTTACCGTCGATAAAAAGGGTCAAAGGTAATTTACAGAAGTAGTAGTAGTAATGGTAATAGTAGTTCTACTAGTAGAAGTATTTGTATACGCAGTAGTAGAAGAAATAGAAGCAGTAGTAGATGTAGAAGTAGTAGTTGTAGTAATAGTAGAAGTAGAAGTAGAAGTAGTAGTAGTAGTAGTAGTAGTAGTAGTAGTAGTAGTAGTAGTAGTTGTAGTAGTAGTAGAAGTAGTAGTAGTAGTAGTAGTAGTAGTAGTAGTAGTAGTAGTAGTAGTAGTAGTAGTAGTAGTAGTAGTAGTAGTAGTAGTAGTAGTAGTAGTAGAAGTAGTAGTAGTAGAAGAAGAAACAGTAGTAGTAGTAGTACAAGTAGTAGTAGAAGTTGTAGTAGCAAAGGGTTTGACAAACAATCTATTTTGATTAAATTCAAAAGAACTTTTTACTCCAATACTCCAAAATAAAATTATCGGCGCATTACACAATAGCATTGTTGTTGGTATTCAAACGTGTATTTATATTAAAAACAAGCAGCTAGTAGTAGGGAAAAAACGCAACTTTATGGCTGACAAATGGCAATCTAAATAATTGTAACAACAGTGATCTGATAGCAAGTGCGAGTCAACAAAGCAGAACAGATATACTGCATTGATACGATTTAGATGAGCAAGTTATGACGATGATTTACAGATTGTTATTTATGCGCGAACCTTCTTTCAGCATTCACGTCGACGCAAAAATGAATCATTATTAAAAGTCTTGAAGAGTTAATTAATTGATACCTGAAATTATCCTAACGCTTTTGGCCTACTTTAAAACAACATCGTATGCAAAATAGCATCGTAGTCTCGATTCTTTGGTCTCGGTGTGAATCAGTCACACCAAACTATAGAGGCATGTCTCTTATAAATGTTGTGTATATTTTATTTTAAATATTATATGTGCCCAATTGTTTGAAATTGTGACAACTTACGATTGAATGAAAATTGAAATTATAGTTTGTAGATATATGGGTCATTAAACACACCGTTTTATCGCGGAAAAAGTTCAAGGATGAACTAGCAGTTCAAGCGAAAACAATATATTAATTCCGTATCTCTTATAGTCAAACCTTCGATAAAATTCACAAACAGTAACATTTTAAGTTATTTTACTGAGTAGTTAAACCAATATTGATACACATAGCATATATTTTGGGATTTGAATAGTCCGATATTATAGAAAAGTTACAGTTGCAAACCTGCAGGTAATTATATGGGGAAATAAGCAATGCTATGACTTTAGGGAGATGTTGCAAAATGACATTGAGTGTTGAATACCATACTATTACTAAACACATTACTTATTGATGTAAACTTCTTCGTTTACCTTTTCTTACAAACATAAGCAGTTGTGATCTTATGCTTAAAGGTCAGGGTTATATATAAATAATTAACTGGGCTACTATTTAGAAAGAGACAACTCTTACAGAGTTATGAATATTGAGACCATACAATCTCCAGAGGCAGATCACTCTTGCATCAAACTTACGAGGTAATTGTTTAAAAATGCGAGATGGATGGGAAACTTGCATTGAGTTCAACAATTTTTGCTTGGAATTCACTTCCAGACGAAGCAAAGCTGGTTGATAACATATCTTATTTTAAAATGGCCCTTGATAATAATAAACCGCGTAGTAATCCATTGTTTTATTATGGCAAGTGAAGACAACAAGTGTTGCACACACGTCTAAGACCTAACTGTAGTTGTCTTAATAAACATTTATATGATAGAAATCTAGTTCCATCGCCGCTTTGTCAATGTGGAAAAATAAAAGACACTACTCACTTATTTCTGATCTGTCCTTTACATGCAAATTTAAGATTAATTTTAGTGAGAACTATAGAACAATACGCGGATATATCATTGTGCACATTATTGTATGGCGATGATAATCTTTCCCTTATAGATAATTAAGCTGTGTTTGATGCAGTCCATAGTTTCTTCGAAGGCTCGGAAAGGTTCCGAATGGTATAACTAACGGTTCTCTATTTTGTAACATTTTTTTTTCTCAACAATTCTTTCTTTGACTCTACTTTGTTTTCTTAAATACACCGTTTCAGCGTCTCAAAACGAACATACACACGCTTTTTATAACCCTTTTGGTCTTCCGAACTTAAAAACAAACATCACTAGCTACGCCTTGCACGCCTTGCATGGATTTGAAGCGGTAGGCGCACTGGTTCACATGAATATGCGCACTACAAAGCAATGAAGAAAACCTTTCGACGAAACCTTCGCATGGCTAGTCACCGATACGACGAAGAGGAAATGGAGAACAAGACACTTTAGCCGAAATAGATCAAAAAGATTTCTGGAAAATTGTCAACTCCAAATGCACAAATAGCAAACAAAATGGTCGTGAACTCGATTTCGATGGGAAACAGGAGACAACCATCGATGAGGTGCTCCTAGGTTGGAACTCCACTTCAAGCGCGCGCTTATACTCATTCGAAGAAAACCCCAAGTTCGACTCTTTTCGCAAAGAACTCGTTGGAAATTCAGTAACCGAGCACCTCAAAACTCCAGACGTCGATCATGACTACACAGAATTTGCCTACGAAACAAACATAACGGAATTGGATAAAATAATCAAGGAACTTCCAAACAACAAAAGCG
>NC_068357.1:128061608-128079108 GCF_020536995.1 Dreissena polymorpha | reverse complement strand
TTTTCAAGAAGAGATCCTGATTGGAAAAAATATCAATTGATTTTTCTTTTTTGTTTTTGTTTTTGTTTTTTTTGTTAATTCAATATAATACATACAATGTATACATGTATATGATCATACAACATAGTGATTGTACAAAGCAATCAAGTTCAAACATGTTATACAAGATATGCTAATATATCTCTTTTTTTTAAGAGAAAAGAAAAGAAAAGAAAAACAGAATAATAGTTATGAAAAATGATGAGTTGTATAAAGTCGGAAGAAAGCATACTGGATTTGTGTGTTTTGTTGTTGATTCACAATGATCTTATAAGATTGAAAAAAATATACAAAAATAATTTAGAAAGAAATCGGCTTGTTTCGCTATTGAGTAATGCAACAATAAATGGAATTCGAAGGATATATTCAATATGAAATGAAGCACTTTCTGGATCTCGACATATTGACAAGGCAAAACTGGCATACTGATGATACTGGTATTTTTAGTTATCAATTTAAGTCACATTTTGCTTTATAAAATTTGTTCGAGCTTTTTGCGACTTATTGAATGGCTATGATACCCGATATCAACAGCTCATATGGGATTTGCATATCACCAAGCTGTCCTGAAATACAACATTGATTACAAACTCTTTATTCAAATTACTGGTTTGTATGAATTCTTTCTTCTTTCTATTTAAGTAGTTGATATCATAGTCCAAATAATTGGACGTAATTTACCGTTTAGTCCATGTATATCGACCTCATATTTATAGGAGTAGATATTATGTTAAAGGGGCCTTTTCACAGATTTTAACATGTGTTGAAGTTAGTCATTAAATGCTTTGTATTGATGAATGTAAACATTGGATCTCAAAAGCTCCAGTTAAAAATCCAGAATAAAATTCTTTTTTAAAAAAGTAGTCCGCCGCAGATCTTGAACCAGGGACCCCCTTAGTCCTGGAGTAAAAACGCATTAGCCTGCTCGACTTTTCTGCCAAGTATAAATGGTTGACGTATTTTGTACCTAAGCAATCTTTGTAATTTCACACAATTAAACAACAACAACATAACTCTCCAAATTTTTCAATCGTTTCGCGTTGCAACGCTTTATAATTTTTAAATCGTTAAAAGATGCATATAATGGCTATATTAGACCATGGTAAATGTTTAGTAATACTGTTTCCTAAAAATAACATAACTTAAACGAAAATTTGCGAATCCGATAATACTTTTTTCAATTTTTGTCAATTTACCAAAACGTGAAAAGATCCCTTTAAAGTTAAATGAACTGTATCCTAGTAAAAGAGACATTAAGGCGATTGTGGCCAGTTAAGATCAAGTTCAGCCTGCAGTTGCTTGAAAGCTGTTTGCTTAAGAGCGGTTTTCTGACAATGACAAATAGTTTAATTGGATACTGATTAGACTGCCCTTTTCCTGTGACCTGGCTAATTAAATTCAGAAGCCTGGTTATAGTTTAACGTTAATGTTACCAATGTGTCAGACCAGGGCCTGGATTTTGAAATCTAGGACATGCATGGTCAGAAGATGTCATTTAAGATTATACATTTTTTCAAACATATACAAATGCATACAGATATAAATAGTAAAATGCACTAAGTCAGAAGGCATTTGACTTCGGCTGGTGCCTTCGCACACCGGTGTTTCGGTTGCAATAGTTTGATGGACTCACTACTTGGATGTGTAGTTACATTATTTACAGTATATCAAACAGTATTTAGCATGAACCAATGATTTTTTCAAACATAAATAATTATTGATGTAAAATGATGTAAATAATTATTGATGTAAAATGCTTGAAGGAATAATATTTAAGGTTTAAGAAAGCAGTTTCTTTTTGTTTTAAAGGATATCTTTGAAAATTATTTTTTTTTTTGAATTTTTTGGCAACAAAGGGTAACGCATTTTAAAAAAATGTAATTAATTTTCGACAAAAACTGGTACCATGAGTAGCATGAAACACATTTTTTAAACATTTGTAATTGGTGAAAAATGATTGCAAAAATAATATTTAGGGTCTAATAAAGCATTTTTTATTTTATTTTAATAGGTTACTCTGAAAATTTTTATTTTTCATGTTGTTTTTTTTGCAACAAGGGGTTATGAAATTTAAAAAATGTTACTGGATTTAGACCAAAACTGGTACTATGATAATACTATAATGCACTTCGCCAAAACATTTATAATTATATTGTTTATTCTTGAAAATGTATTTCCCCTATTCACTAAAAATAACACTTTTGATCAGAAAATTCATATATAATGATGTTTACTTTTATTTTCAAGAAGCATAATGCCTCTTTTTAGTTGTATTCAGCCACAAGTTCTTGTCAGCCACTTAAGGGTTATATGTTGCCTTTCTTTTACTAAATGCAAAATAATTCTACGCTTTGAGACATTCATAAAATATTTTATGTCTTTACAACACAGACAGGCTAATAAATTTATATATCAAGTACTTCCATACTAACAGGACTATTTTAGGCGGGCAACCTAGCAACCTTTATTTGTTCATATCTTCCTATCAATCTGTTATATGTGTTATGAATCATTTGTTCGGAGAACATTTAATGTTTGTTATAACTTTTAAATAATTTAATGTTCAAAGTGATATTGTTATTGGCCGATCAACCAACATACTGAATAAAAGGTAATATTTTATTAATTATTTGCATTTTATCTTACTTGAGAAATATTTGCCTAAATGTTTTTCAAACTATAGAGAAATCTATATACAATTAATAATTGACGACGTTTATAAAAAAACATTTATGAAATGGAAGTTTAAAGATAAAAATAAATAATGCAAGTTTTTGTTAGATATTCGTAATAATTTCCATTATAATTGAGTGTCTGAGCAATGTGGATGAATGAATATATCGGATAAAACGAACACTTGTCTACACTTGAATTATGATTTATTTTTCAATATTGTATGCACTTAAGTTTAGCCTTTATGCTTTTTTTAGCATTTATAGACAGTGTCCCTCCCCCAAATCAAGGAATTATTACATGTCATTCATTTGTGTAATGGTATACAATAATTTTGTGGTAGAATATTTGAGAAAAACATTAGAAACGAAACTTGTCAGTGATGAAATTTTCCATATGATTATGGAAATTACCGATCGTCGGTTTCTGAAAAACAATACGTCACGGTTTCCAAAAATATGATGGTTGTGCCCAAAGATTTTGGTGTTAATGAACATTACTGGTTTATATGTTAATAATTTCGATTCTCATTTGATTAATAGGTAATTTCAAGGCTGATAAACTTGAAATATGCAAGCTATTCTTTCGTTTTGCATATGTCTGTCGATACATCTGTACAATCGGTAATTTTCGTTACCACTCGTTAAATTGTAGCAGACACAAGTTTAAATAAAAAAAATGTTTTACACTAATATTCTACCTCTTTCTTGCTAAAAACTAATGCATGAATGATTTAAAAGTAATATTGCATCGTTTTCAGCCAGGAACACTGTCTATGACCGCGAAAAAAGACATAACAAACTTTTTGATTTACAATATTTACTTTATAAATAGCTTGCATGCGGCATGGCATTGCATGTTCCGCAAGATAAATATCTCGACTTTATTTATTGGTTGATTTCGGACTGTTTCATCCAATCAGAAAATAGCTTTTAAACGTAGTTTAGACCCAAGTTTAGCGAGATAATTAAGTACCACTTTTTATACACTGCCAAATTGTGACATAACAAGTTGCCTCCCTTGTTGGTTCATTCAACTGTATTATTATGCCCCCCCCTTCGAAGAAGAGAGGGTATATTGTTTTGCACATGTCGGTCCGTATGTCCGTCCACCAGATGGTTTCCGGATGATAACTCAAGAATGCTTATGCCTAGGATCATGAAACTTCATAGGTACATTGATCATGACTCGCAGAAGACCCATATTGATTTTTAGGTCACTAGGTCAAAGAGCAAGGTCACGGTGACCCGAAATAGTAAAATGGTTTCCTTATGATAACTCAAGAACGCTTATGCCTAGGATCATGAAACTTCATGTGTACAATGATCATGACTCGCAGATGACCACTATTGATTTTGAGGTCACTATGTCAAAGGTCAAGGTCACGGTGACCCGAAATAGTAAAACGGTTTCCGGATGATAACTCAAGAACGCTTATGCCTAGGATCATAAAACTTCATAGATACATTGATCATGACTTGCAGATGACCCCTTTTGAGGTCACTAGGTCAAAGGTCAAGGTCACGGTGACCCGAAACAGTAAAATGGTTTCCGGATGATAACTCAAGAACGCTTATGCCTAGGATCATGAAACTTCATAGATACATTGATAATGACTCGCAGATGATCCCTATTGAATTTCAGGTCACTAGGTCAAGGGTCAAGGTCACGGTGACCAAAAATAGTAAATGGTTTCCGGATGATAACTCAACAACGTTTATGCCTAGGATCATGAAACTTCATATGTATATTGATCATGACTGGCTGATAAACCCTATTGATTTTCAGGTCACTAGATAAAAGGGTTAGGTCACGGTGACTAGAATGCTTAGGCCTAGGATCATGAAACTACATAGGTACATTGATCATGACTGGCATATGACCCCTATTGATGTTCAGGTCATTAGGTCAAAGGTCAAGGTCACAGTGAGTCAAAACAGTTTAATGATTTCCGGATGATAACTCAAGAATGCTTACGTCTAGGATCATGAAACTTCATAGGTACATTGATCATGACTGGCAGATGAACCCTATTGATTTTCAGGTCACTAGATAAAAGGGTACGGTCACAGTGACTAGAATGCTTAGGCCTAGGATCATAAAACTACATAGGTACATTGATCACGACTGGCATATGATCCCTATTGATTTTCATGTCATTAGGTCAAAGGTCAAGGTCACAGTGAGTCAAAACAGTTTAATGATTTCCGGATGATAACTCAAGAATGCTTACGTCTAGGATCATGAAACTTCATAGGTTCATTGATCATGACTTGCAGATTACCCCTATTGATGTTTAAGTCACTTGGTCAAAGGTCAAGGTCAAAGTGACTCAAAACAGTAAAATAGTATCCGAATAATAACTCAAAAATGCTTACGCCTAGGACCATTCAACTTCATAGGTACATTGATCATGACTGGTATATAACCCTTATTGATTTTCAGGTCACTTGATCAAAGGTCAAGGTCACAGTGATTCATAACAGTAAAAAGGTTTCCTGATGATAACTCAAGAATAGTAAGGCCTATAACTTCATAGGTAAATTGATCATAACTGGAAGATGATCCCTTTTGATTTTCAGATCACTAGGTGAAAGGTCAAGGTCACAGTGACCAAAAATATATTCACACAATGGCTACCACTACAACTGAGAGCCCATATGGGAGGCATGCATGTTTTACAAACAGCCCTTGTTTGTCTTATGTTGGTTAATGTTCATCTCGGTCAATTCTAGGTTAAGTTTGAAAGTAGGTCATATGTGGTTCAAACTAGGTCAACAAACCACATCACAGAAAAGGTTAGTGAACACTCCAGAGGTCACATTTTTTTTCCAGATCTTCATGAAAATTGGACAGAATGTTATCTTGATGAAATAAAGTTTCAGTTTGAAAGTTGGTAGTTTGTGAAAAACTAGGTCATTAGGTTAAAATATAGAAAACTTCCTTTACCTTTCTACAGGTCACATTATCTTCCTGATTTTCATGAAAATTGCTTACAATGTCCATCTTAATCAAATCAAAAGCTGCATTTGCAAGTTGGTCATGTGCAGGCTAAAGCTAGGTTACAACTTAGTCAAATCATACACAAGTTATTGACACTATCGAAGGAGTTTTGGGTGAGCGATACAGGGCTATCTTGTTTTAGAACAGCCTGTAGTAAGAAAGGGAAGGTATTGTATTTGTTTCAAAAATAACATTTTATTGTTATTGGAAGTAACTGAGCAATTATATGATGTCATAGTTTTGGTTATTTTGCTCACTTGTTATGATTTGACAAGGTGAGCTTTTGTTATCACTCTTTGTCTGTTGTATTTTATCCAAAGTTTATTGTGAACACATAAGATATCATTTTACAATGTTTACATTTGGGTGTCACCTCTTTGCCAGATTCTTATAAAACTAGTCACTTCTATGTCATTTTGGGTTTCATATTCTATCAACAATTAGGGCACTAGGTCAAATATAAGAAAAGGTCTGTTAATACTTTAGTGGTAACATTCTGTCTTTGATCCACTTGTAAATTGGTTAGAACATTATTTTAAATGATTTCAAAGTCAAGCTTGAAAGTAGCATATTCAATATTTAGGTCACAAGGTCTAGTCTCAGTGATTAGCAGGTCACATTCCAAAGTGGGTCATGTGCTTCCAAGCATTTGATATATAACTAAAATCATTAAAATCTATGTTAACACTTACATTTTTTACCTGATCTTCATGGCAGTTGATCAGAATGTTCAAATAAATAAAAGTAGGAACTCGGTAACAAGGCTCAACTAGACCGGATAGACGCAAATAGTTTGTTCATACTCACAATGCATTTTTTCTATATCTTCATGAAAAATTAGTTAACACCACTAGGAAACAATCAGTTTCAGGTGAGCGACATTGTGCTGTTAAAGCTATCTATGTATAGTATAGATTGATACAAAACCTTGTTTATCAATAAAAATAAATGAAAAAAAATGGCTTTCTAAAAGTTGTAGTCTTGGATGATATATATCTCAACTTATAATCTACGACAATCTTTTGAGAAGAAAAACAAAATTTTACTATTATTATACCCCAACATACTGTGATTGGAGGCTAGCACAGGAATTCTCAATTATGTTCCTCGAAAAATAATCGGTAAGCATATTTTTGCTGCTTTATCCAGTTGTCTGGACCATTACTCCCAAAAGAATTGTAAGTTCAAATATGAGATATTTAGGTGAATAAACCTCATTGAAGGGAGTGCAGTGTCCAAGAACGAAAACGATTGCACCACAACCATTAACTATTGACCTGCGGATAAATGACAAACAATAAAAATCACACAATTGCGGTGATGTAGATTAACTTAAATGGATGCTTATTTATTTTATGCTTTCCGGTGATTTATACAGAAATATCAGTGAAATAAATTGGTATTTCACTGTTTTAAACAGTGAAAAATAACAGTGAAAATATCGATATTTTTCGCTTTTTTCTGGGAAAATCGATATTCCTCCGAATCCAACAAATATCCTCTATATATTCATCCTCTTCAAAAGCATCGTCAAACCAGTACTTTCAGTGCTTTGATTTTACTAAGCTATACTTTTATAATTGTTACATGGAAAAATGCATTCCAAGCATAACAGGAGCGAAGAAATACATAATTACGAATATGATAATTGAGAAATATATAAATTTCGAAAAAATAAATTTGAATCCTTCGAGAGTGAATGGAAATTGTTAAATGCTATTGTCTTATAAAGTTAAAATTTAAATTTGATGAATAACGAAGATTTGTAATTTTAAAATAAAATGTGTTGAAACGAAAAATAAAAATAAATGAAAATTAACATATGTATGCCTGAAGTAGAACATACATATGTACGTATAATTCACTGACTGTCGCTTTCTATGAAACTTCTAAGTTAATTACACTATCGTAGCGTTGTGCAGAGTGGCGTTATTTGTTAGAACTGTATAAACTATGCTACAAACATGATTGCCGTGTTACATGTTCACCTCATTGGGAACATTTGAACACGTTTTCCTGTTGCTTATGATGTTTATGTTTTGCTGATATTTAATTGAAAATATCAATGATTTAAAATTTGTCACAAAATCAATACATGGTTAAAAAATAATTTCGTTTTCGATTCTTATTGTAGTAGTATTGACTGAGTCAATATTTCATGTATCAACCGACTGAAATATAAAAGCACATGCCTTGTAACTTCGAACAGTTTTTACGTATGCGTATTTGCACTCCGGTAAGTATTCATTTTAGCATATGTTACAAGTCACATTGATTATCTGAAACGTAATAACATATGCGCATGAATTTTTGCGTTATGTAAGGTATACATGTTTACATTGTTGGTTTAAAACGTAATAACATATATGCGCATTCATATTCGTTTTTTAAGGAATACATATTTGCCTTTTATTGTTGATGTATTACGAAAATATTTCTGTCCGTATGATAAAAGATCTTTTTATTATTTTCTAAACTTCAATTATAATTCTATATATACAATAATGTCCGTTACAACATGCTCTCATATGCTTAACGCGACAATTGATTGATTGATTGATTCATTCATTTATTCATGCATTGATTTATTCATTCATTAATTCATTTATTTATATTTTCATTTATTCATTCATGTATTTATTCATTCATATATTTATTAAGCCATTCATTCATTCATTCATTCTTTGCTTTTGCATATATCGAATCATTTATGTATCTATTGAAAACAAGCATCCATGCGTTTTTTAGTTCGCGTTCCCATCAGGTCTTCTTTTTCTTTAAAATTTGTTTACCACGGCCGGAACATAAACTGTTTATTGATTGTAACGATAAGGATTGGTCGATATTAAAACATTATATATGGTAATATCATGGTCTTATAAAAAAAACGTGTTACTTACGAAGCTGGTAGCAACGCCTGCATTTCCGCAATCGTATACGGAACCAGCAGAAGCAAAAGCATGGCTCTGTGGTAACAAATGAAAACCGGTTTCTGTTAAAGACATATATTCAAACATGCCGTGTTGTGCAGTAAATACAACTAAGCCAGCTCGTCGCACGATCTCAGCAGGCTTATTATTTTAAAAGATGTATTCAAACTTGATTCATTAAGCCTTCGTGGACTGTTTTAAAATAATTATAGTGACTTTATCACAGATTTTCGTACTTTTGGAAACATGTGATTAAGGTTTTTACTTCCAAAAAAGCCCATTATATTTGGAACAGTTACAATCATTAAAGTAGCATGCTAAATGTTGAGATAACAAAGTTTGCATTTGCCGGGGTTCGAAACCGAGACATTATGGAGCAAAAATCTAACTCGGTACCACTGCATCAAGCAGCTTTTATGATATTATAAAAGGCATTTATTAACGCTATATCTGCAATACCACTGCGGGGAATCACGTGGTTTTATTTTGATATGGAACATGGAAAATGGCGACGTCATTGTTTCGGTAAGAGTAACTATTTTGCTTCTGGTACTTAAATTCGAGATGTTCGCTTGAAATGATGTAGCCTATCATATGTGGAATTGAAATCCGCGTGTAATGATATCTTACTTTTATAAATTAACTACCTACTTTTCTCATATACCCTTTGACTATATTTCAAAGTGAATGATTGTAAATGATAGTTTTCACGGAATAAAGGCATTGTGTCATACATTTCGTAAAATAAACATAGTTCATACCATATTATTGCAGGAGAAATTTGTGAAACGTCATTCGGAATATGTACGATATTCTGGACGGATTACCACTTAATATGTAAATAAATAAACGCGTAAATAAAATATGATATGTTTCACGGAATAAAATATGTATGATATGTTTCACGTACAACAATTGTTAAAGAGCCAGGTAAATATTTATTTTCAGACTTGGGTTGTCTTACGGCAAGGCTTTTCGAAGCGCCTCAGGGTTAAGCGATCATGAAAGAAAACATACGGTCGTAGCGCCATACAAATGTTGTGGGCAGATGTTCTATAGCAAAGCTAATTTAACAAGGCACAGGTAAGATGGTATTGTGAATATTAGGCATTTTCAGAAAAGTGAGTGAGAAAAACATATTGTATTTAAGCCCAGATGACTATTGTATTTTATTACTGTTATAGCCGATTATTCCGACACATTGCAACCAAAATTATTTCGAAATCGGTAAATATTAAAGTTACCATTCTTGCAATTGCTGATGATCGCTCTTGAGAAATGTACATACACATGGACAACGCATGGTATGTATGCTCAATTGGTACTAAGCATTTTCAAAAAAGAAAACCAAAAACATCAGGTTTATTCGATTGTGTTTTGTCATTTATGATCCAAAAAACGTTTGACATGTTAAGATGGATCGATTTCATACATGAGTTTCAAAACAATACTCAAACTTCGTTGCACCGTTTTTAGTGGCGGATTTGACAAATTGCGTATCCTCTAGAATGGCCAAAGTTTAAAAACATTCGCATTGGATCAAGTTAAATTTACTATCTTTTGCGTTATGAAACGTCAAGTCACTCTATAAAATATGAAATACCTGACTCGTTGTTTAATGGTTTTTACAGCAATGTTTTGTATTGAACTACAGGAATGTGAGGCATCCAAGTCCAACGTGTAGATCTCTTGTTTTTTCTTGTATGTTTTCTTATGAAAACTGGTCTTTTCTTTCCCGTAGGTGCACAGCACATACCGAAAATAAAGATTTTACCTGCGAGACATGTCGGAGGTCTATCGCAATAATGGCAGACCTAAGAGCGCACATGACACACCATCAAGAAGCGACGTTAAAATGTGACACATGTGGACATCAAATGAATAGGAGAGACCAATATGATTATTACATGGCTATGCGTCTTGGGGCCAAGAATCATCCATGCTAATAAGGAAAGACATACACTCACAAGCCGAATTTGTATAGGCATCAGAAATTTTGCAAACATGATAAAAAGGGAAATACTTATGCAGTTGTAAGTAAAAATACGCCATCAGCTTAAGAAAAAGCTTAAACGAGTAAACGCTAGTTGTTTACTTTGATTTTCAAGTTTTTGATTGTGCAACAAACTTTAACCGAATGTATAGTAGTGATTTATTTCAATTGATCGTAAAGGTGCACTTTGTACACAGCCATATCGCCATGGTTATCCTCATGGAGAGTGATACGCTTTCATGACCTTCTGTGTATTATTTTATTTTATTTTTTGAAGGTGATTATGGTGATTTTGTTGTGATATTCCAACCTGATCTCATGATGAACACTGTGATTTAATTTAATTATATGTGCTATTGCTGATTTGTGAACATATAAACGCAAATATATTGTTATTTTCTATAATTGTTTTGAAATAAATAAATCAAGCATTTTATAAGACATCCAAATTATGGCGGGAGTTTACATTTGAACAGCTTAACAAAGCCCACACCCTTTTGAACTTATGAAGTACATAGCAATGTTACAAAATTCGTTTGTATGCAACAAATTATATAATAACATACCAGCATTAAATTGAAAATCTGTTCAACATTTGGATGAATATTCACCACACACTTCTTTGATATTAAATATCGAAGGGAATTCTTCATTCAGAACAATGCATACATTAATCAATATGCTGAATCGGCGGCTATGTCTCAAACTCTATCGTATGTGATAATAACTTAAACAACGCTTATATAAGACGAAGGAATTACAAACAAAATGTGCATAAAATTGTACCCTGATTTTAAATAGTTTTAATTTGTAGAGCAAACTGCCGTTTCTGAAAATCGTCAGATCAAAATTATTTCTTCTGCCATACTGTCGGTTATTTTCGTTAATTAATGCCGATCTTATCAAATGGCAGGATTTTTTACTCATTTCTTCGCGCTTTTTCCGAACGTACACCGAGAGACCCGAGCTGTAAAGACGTCCGTGAGAAAGACACTGTTCCCATCTTCTTTCTTCCCTGTTTATCTTTTTTTGTACACAGTCAAACACGTGGTTTCTGAAGAAAACAAAACATAAAATTGTCCTTTAAATTATTAATTGCAGAGGACAAAAATAAGACAAAAATTAAGCCTAATACGCATATTAAACAAAATGCTCTTATGTTAGATATACCATTATTAAGATAAAATTTCAGTAAAGTGAAGAGACGGTCGCAGTTAATTTATGTGTTAAATTTTTACGCCATTTTCAACACATGGTCGCTCATACGTATCACGGCGGCCAGTTAACCTAAGCGCACTTTGTCCTGGGCTTTAACGGTACTAAGTGCTGACAATTATACTAGTTACTGAGAAAATATCCGACGTTTTATTTCTCGCCTTTAGACAATACGTGAAACGTATCAGACAATTAACGTGAAACATATCATCATTTTGTATTCCGTGAAACATTTCATTTTTGTTTTGTGATTTATTATGCAGAAACTGCCAAGTTTTCAGACTCTCAGACAATTTGTGTGTAATGAAAAGAAAGCCTGGTTTATATTTAATAAGAAAAGGATTTGAGGAATGTCGATATTAATCATATTTGTGAATAATTCATTTAAATCCGTGAAAACTATCACTTTCATGCATTCGCATGTGGACGAATTCAAAGGGTATGCGAGAAAATTGCTCAGTAATATATGAAATGTAAGGTACCATTACACGCGGAATTCGATTCCGCATATGATAGGCTACATCTTAGCAAGTTAAAATCAAACATTTAGGTACAGTAAGCAAACATAATACTCTTACCGAGACAACGACGCCGCATTTTTCCGTGTTCCATTTCAAAATAAAACCACGAGATTCCCCGCAGTGAATACGATATTTTCCTAATACATACGCTTTATATGTTACCTACACAGATTGGTAATTATCCATATTCGAAAACATTTTTTTTACTCCTTTATTGTCCGGGATATAACTTACCAGTACATAAATATACTGCTTATCCATTTTATGAATTACTGTTCTCTGTATACATGTACGGCATAAAGCGTTGGTGTCAATTCGTATTTACTGACGTCATTATAAAAGCGAGACTACACAGAAAGCAGCGGCTCAGGTGCTTTTTGTAGACTGAAAAGTTGCATCGAGACGCCTCAGTATTTAAGTTGTTAGTAAATTCAAAAACCTTTGCGCTTTCGTGCTGTATAAGCCTTATCTACATTGATTTGTTTAAGTCCAAAAACGAGATTTTTTCGCTCATGCTGACTTTCAACCTTCGCAAACGATTATAGACATTGGAAATTACAAAACGGCCCTGGTTTGGATGCTTATCAGTCGTACGCCGAATTTAGAGCAACTGTTTCGCTCTGTTGCGCACGGAATGCAAACATTTCGGATAGCGTTGACGTCATTGCGACGAAACTGACGTCACCGTGAAAACGAGCTGCAGCGGAATAAGCGCATCATGTGCTTTTAGTAGACTGGAAAGTTTAATCGAGATGCCAGACCTTTTTCAATTAAAAAAACCTATGCGCCTCCGAGCTGTGACAGTATTTTCCAGCTCGTACCGGCCAAAGGTATATCCGGTAACCTTCAACCTTGGCACACAATTAGGGGTAATGTGGACCTACAAAATGGCCCTTGTCTCAACGATTGCAAGTCCTACGACGAAGTTAGTGCAATCTGTTCATACTCTTACTCAGTCGCGAAAAGCAAAATGGGTTAATATACAAATATACACTTTAATTGATTTAAGTAGTCCTTTGCTCATTTTAATTTATTTTTCAAATATAAAAACGACATTTCCTTATTCGATTTGACTGGAGTAAAAATACAAACAAAAGTCCAAATATTTCGATAGCAGGTTTTTGCTGTTATAAATAAATGTAATTTTACTAACTTCCTAATTTATTTTCTGTATTGAGCAATTGAAAGAGATTTATTAATTAAATACTTCTTACGATGGCGAAATAATATTTAACGTTGCCGTGCTGATATTCAATGTATTTAAGATACATGTTTTCGTGATAAGTTTATTGGTATACAGAACTTTGTATTGAAATTTATTACGGCTTTGTAATTTACTTATTTTCGGTTTTGAGCAATTAAAAGACATTTATTAATAACATACTTCTTACTAAATATAAATTGCATCCATCACTTTCATCGATTTTGGACGAATGAAAACAATAATTCAAGCGTAGCGCCATTTAGGTATTCTTTATTAATATGAAATACATATTTACGTAGACGTTGTGGTTAAAACTGTTGATGTTATTACTGCTTTAGTTGTACAATTTATAGCAGTTTGAGTTATAGTAGAAATGATTAATGACTAAAATGAGCATAGCGTTGTTGTAAGTTAATATGTATTTTCACTTTCATTGTTAATTTTTCATTTGCAGTCGTCACCATTGCTATATTTTCACACACAATTGCACAAGTTTTGATAACTTTCGTTTAAGGTGGACGCTGAACCTAGCTTCATTGACCAAAGATTATGTCCAAAGTGACGGTAACACTAACGCATTAACGGATGATCGTTTTGCTGTTGGCAAGTTGGTGCAGATCAGCGAAGATCCTGAGAGCATCCTCGATTCTTATGTGCGCAAACAGGTGAGTTAACAATTGTCAGCAGTCATAATTTATGAAGAAAACTTCTCAATGACGTAAATCATTAAAAATGTATGTCACTAATGTTATTCTTTATACATCATTTACTGGCTTGAACGATGACAAACGCTTGAAAAACTATAAGTTTTCAACCTAACCTACTTTAACCTGCAGGCAAGGACATAACCTATTAATGTTCGATTTAAATGCCGATACAAGTTTGAAGTCGATATACTTTAAAGACAAGTTCCTCTATCACAATTCGCCATTTAGTTGTCCAAATTATTGTTACAATTTTCCTAAAACTGCACGTTTATATGAATCTAATTAGTCATAATTGTGAACGGTTTGAATTTGAATATACTTAATATTTACATTCAGTTTACTATTAACAGATCTGAATATTATAGAATATACAAATCTTCTAATAGATTGCGTCAGTTCTTTTTTCAAATAATGTTAACTATATTAAACACTACATCACTTTTCGCGAAAATAAAAATATATTGATCATAATACTATAGCATACACTTGTATTCTATTTTGTTTGTAAAACATCATCTTATTTTGGAAATATTATGGTTGTATATACATGCCGATAGTTTGGTTGGGGATTTGCTTTTGAGTTCTAGATCTAGGATAAGACGAAGTACAAGTTATGACGTAATGTCGCTATTAAACCTTAAAAGATTGACATAACATCGTACCCTATGGGCTGTTATTAAACTTTTTAAACTCCCCGATAACAGCGTTCTTTTCCGTTTAAAAAATGTAATCGACCTCGATATACAAACAAAATAGTTATTTAATAGTAAAACAACTCCGACAAGGACGGTCTTAAGCCCGCGCTGAAAAAAGGAGGAGGATTGGGCTTAGGGCTAGCTACCCTACCATATCAAATCATATCATATTGCTTCAGAAGCGTCAAACGCCGGACATTTGAGAAGTTCGACATCCAAATGTAGGACGTATGGCGCTTGACGGTGAAAGCCAGGTTAAACTGGAAGCCGTCAGGCCGAAGACCATCATCTCCACAAGGACCACAACCGACATGGGAACATGGAATGTCCAAAACATGCACGAGACCGGAAAGACAACAACAATGGCCGCAGAGATAAGGACGACCACACCATCCTAGGAATCTTTGAATAAAGATGGACTTGCTCTATGTAGATAAGACTTCCTTCCGGTGAGTTTTTGTTGTTTTCTTGGCATAAGCAGGAGGATGCAGCACACACCCAGGGAACAGCCCTGATGCTTTCCAAGTCGGCACAGAGAGCTTCGTTTGAGAGATGCACGGAACACGGATCATGACGGCCTCTTTCCGTACAAAGAAGAAGAGAATCGATGTGGACATCATCCAATGCTAAGCCCCGACGAACGACAATGAAGAGGACGAGAAGGACAACTTGTACTACAGACTGTCAACCATCAGACACGACAGACCAAACAGAAACATCATCATTCTGATGGATGACTTCAAACCCAAGATTGGATGTGACAACCGATGATATGAGGGGATAATGAGGAAGCAGGGACAAAGAGAGATGAACGACAATGGATAGACATGTGCCGACTTGTGAGTCACAAGTAACCTTGTCATCGGAGGAAGTAGTTTCTATCACAGAAAAATACACAAGGCAACGTGGGAGTCATAAGACATATCCACAGAAAACCAGACCGACCACATGTGCATCACGAGAAAGTTTAGGTGCTCACTTCAGGATGTACGTCTAAAGCGAGGTAAAACAGTTGCTTCTGACCATCTTCTCCTTGTCGACCGATTGAAACTGCTGCTGAAAAAGAGATAACAGGGGGATCGAACCAACGCCAGCGTTGCAACACAGCTACGCTGATAGACAACTGGAAGCAAGAAGAGTTCAAGGTCACTCTCTCTAACAAGTTCCAGGTCCTAGAGGAGCTTCTTGAAAAAGAGAACATAAAGCAGAAGTGGCAGAAAGTGAAAGTAGAAGTGACCTCAACATGCCAAGAATTACTGAGCTCCAAGTTAAACACCCACAAGGAGTTGATATCAGCAGAGAAGGCAAATGTCAACAACAGCAGAACACGGGTCGCAAAAGAGAAAGCACATGAAGAGTACACCGAAGAAAATAGGAGTGGCAAGCGATTAAGAGCAGAAAAGCGGAATTACATCAAGACGAATGCACCATAGGCGTAAGAGGCAGCTTATCAGAACAGATCTAAGGACCTGTACTCCATCACCAAGAGATTAGCAGGACAGTTTGCAAAGCAAGAGAGGCAAATAAGAGACACAAATGGTGGAGTGATACCAGACGACGGAGAGGATGGATTGAGCAATTCCAGGAGCTACTCAACATGCCTGCTCCTGCAAACCCAAAGGAGATTTCGCCAGCTCCAAGATATCTGCCAATCAATTGTTGCGCTCCTAAGAAGGTATTGATCAGCAGCGCCAAAGTGCAATTGCAAAAAAAAACGGCAAATCTGCAGGACCTGACCGCGTACCGGCAGAAGCGCTTAAAGCTGACGTTGAGACCAGTGTGGAGCTTATCTACCCGCTCTTAAGCAAGATATGGGAAAAAGAAGAAATTGCAATAGAGTGGAAAGAGGGATACCTCATCCAGCTCCCAATAAAAGCGACCTCAATTCCGTCTCCAACTACGGAGGAATCACGCTATTGTTCATCCCAAAAAAGGTGTTACATAGCATCCCGCTGAACCGAATGAAATACGCAGTAGACCCGCATTTTCATGACCAACAAGCGGGAAAGTAGACATTGTGCGCGGATCAGATTGCAAACCTGCTCAGAATTCTGGAACAATCCCTGAAGTGGAATTCGCACGAGTATATCAATTTCATTGACTATGAAAGGCGTTCGACAGCGTTGATCGGGGATGTCTAATGACACACTACGGAGTGCCAGGAAAGATCACCAACATCATCAGGAAGTATAATGAAGGAATGACCTGCAGAATCTTTCATGGCAGACATCTTAACGATGCCTTCGATGTGAGAACCATAGTGAGGCACGGCTTTTTACTCTCGCCATTCCTGTTCCTGCTTGCCATAGGCTGTGCCATGAAGACGAATCAGAAGCGGAACGCAATAAAGTGGACACTCGGAAACAGTTGGACAATTTCGACTTTGCCGACGAGCTAGCTCTTCTCTCCCATACCCACCAACAGATGCAGGAGAGACAAACATTGAAGCCGTCAACTCAGCTAGACTGGGCCTAATTATTAACAGACAGAAGAGCAAGGTGTCCAAGACCAACGCATCAA
>NC_068357.1:128031608-128056608 GCF_020536995.1 Dreissena polymorpha | reverse complement strand
AAGTTACCATGTTAATGTCTACAGTGTTGCATGCGTATTGATATAAATACAAGTTCTATGTTTTTATTCCTCAGTTTAAAGGACGTAAAACGATCAAACAGTGGTATTGTTTCGTTAAGTAGTGTACGTCCTACGATTTCTATATAAGTCTAGCGTTTAGCCGCAGTAACTATATCGTGTACGGAAAAAGAGTCAGTATTATCAAATTCATTATGTAAAGCAAAACCTAACCGACAGAAATTCCTTCCTGATATCTTACAACATAAACATATATTATTTGAACAAAAACAACATCCTCTCATCCTTGAACCAGTTTCAGTCAAAGCTACTTAATCAACGTTAGTTTCATAAGTTATTTCGACTTGCCCTATTTGCATTCAAGAATTAAGTGTTAAAAGCGATTGACATTTGGCACAAAGTGGTTTGCTAATATAATGGACGAAATGTGGATAACGGAAAAGCGACTTAAACAACAATCAAACTAGAAGTATTTTAAAATACGAATTGACTATAGTGAAATAGATTAAAATATAAACATAAATAATTTGTGGAAAGAAATTGCATTTTTTTAATCATTACAACAACTGTAAACCTCATAACGCAATATGTATTAAAAGTTTTTTTATCGCTGTTAAGTGTTAATGCATTGGCGATACATTCATAGTTTTTTATGGGAGGAAGAACAATATCTCTTTTGATATACGGATATTTAAAGAAATTGCAGGATTTAATAACCGAAATATTTGTGAGTAATTACATTTTTGTTGTTTCTCATATGCAGAGCATAGCTGCATAATCTTGGTTGGCTCTTGTGTATTACTGATTCGCTCCTCTGTTTGATTACTGATTTACTCTTATGTTTGATTACTAATTTTCTCATCTGTTTGATTCTTGATTTTGTCTTCTGTTTGAAAACTGATTAGAAGAATACTGATTTTCAAATCAGTTTGATTACCGATTTTCTCTTCTGTTTGATAATTGGTTTGCTAAAATTACTTTCTTGAGTTAACGACAAATGCGTTTAATCGTGCGAACTGTTTTACTGGAAATGTGAAAACACTATAGCAATGTACACTGTTCGTAAAATAAGTCCATTAAGATGAAGATAATATGCGCGTTATAATACAGCCATGTCGTACAAAATAACTGTTGTACGGTAAATAATTTTAAAAAATAGCACAAATAACATCATATGCTTACAGTAATCCACGCGTTTATTTAAACGTAAACCAACTATCGCAGAATGTCTATACAGCTTAGACGTAAGGTGAATCTTATTCATACGGCGATGTTCTATTGCAGGCCACCGGTCAAATCGGTTTAATATCGAGGGTGGTGGATGAAAATTCACTGAATGTCATAGTAGGAGGAAGAGAATTTCGGTACACGCTCAATGATGTTTCGTTGATTACGGGAGGTAAGTAACACCATAGTGTGGCACAAATCAGATTCAGATTGAAATCCATAAATACGGTTTGAGTTGCAATTCAGTTCTTTATCACCAGGTTAAGTGTCGAGTGTTTGTCTGGTTTATGTCAAGATTATAATTCATTTCACATTTCCGTCTCTTGGACTGTCATATAATTCGGATTTGTACACACGATCACCGCGCTTTACATTTAACAATAACGCCTGTCAATTCGTTTGCCACTGTTTGACCCGATTTTCGCTAATTTAGATCACTGTCAACTTAGATCTTGCATGCGAACAAGTAATCAGTGGGGAAATTGAATGCGTTATAGACTTTCAAGTGGTTGAATAACACTTACGTCCACTCTAAATAAAGGACATATTGAACAATACAACCAACTTAACGACTTATCGTTTGGAATAAAAAATATTTGAAATTAAACGAATCTAGGGTGGACAAAGGAAAAAAGAACATTGTTAAAATAATTTCGCCTTTTTATGATCATCGAATAATTAATTGACGTCTTCAATCTTCGCAAAAATACGTTAAATGTACGCGCAACTATCAACATTTTAAGTATCGTGTGTTTGACTCATGTTTGCGGTAAACGATAATATAAGGCATATTTTCTGAATGAACGGATTGCGCACTTACTGCAAATACCTTACATTCAAATAAGTGTTGCATACTTTGTTATGAGTATATTTACATAATTGTGAAAGGGACCGTCAACCACAAACAACGAAAAAACAAAAGTACTAAAATACCGTATTTTTTACAATTATTAGTTTATATTCATGAACCTTTCCCAGGTCCTTTACAGGGATATGGTACCCGCCCAGCGACCGGGAGGTCACGGGCTCGATCCCCACCACGGGAGCATTCCCCAGATCTCCCCAAAAGACACCAAGCACAAGCTCCAGGCCCAGGAAACGTTCTCGACAGCGTCTTTACAAGTCCCAGGCCTTCGATGAAAATGAGCCAAAATAAATAGGTTTAAACTAACCTTACCCATCATTATCTTGTACACTTGCTGACGGGTTAGTTTCGATAAATTTGAAAAATAGTATTACATGCAAAATTGTACAATACTGGTTACCCCTCTATCCTTTATTCATGGTCATTTCCCGATTGGAGTGTTTGTTTACAATCAAACAAAATAAACGTTTGAACGTAAATAGTTTCGCCTGGCTCCGGTTACGAAACAACAATGGATTACAACTAAGAACAATATCCGGAACAACATCATTGAATAAAAATCATCATCATAATCCTCTTTTTTTACATCAGTCTTTGGTCATTTTTAACCATTTTAGACAAATGACAATCAATATCAGTCAACATTATTATTATTATTATTATTATTATTATTATTATTATTATACCGGATTTATATAGCGCCCTTTTCATGCAAGAGTGCGCGTTCAAAGGCGCTTTACAGAAGAACATTTGACGTATCGCTGATACGAATACATTTTGCAACACTGTTTCAAAAGAAATCGATCAAAACTGCTCAATTGTACTATAAAACTACTCTTTTATACCTATACTATAAGTACTACGTAAAAACATGCACATGTATTAGAAAGATCAACAAGACACTATAAAACTACCCTATGTGTATAGCTATAAGACAATTCATGAAACAATAAAATCTAAAACGTAAACTATAAGTACTACGTAAAAAAACAAACAACATGCACAGTAAACATAGATTAGAAGATCAGCAAGACAAAACAGAGACAAAACAGATACATTCAAAAAAGGGCACTTTAGCGCGCGACATCCTTAAAAAGGGCACATATATATCTGTATCGTGACTTAATAACGAGCTTTGTTACACACTAACAGTGTAGGTATATTTTTTAGATTTATTGTTGAATAGTTAAACAAACCAAATCAAGAATGAATATTGTATTTTGTGTTTTATATTTTCATATAGTAAAAAAAAGATTAAACACAATAGGATATATCTTATACAAACTATAGCTTTTCAAAAATGTCTAAAGATGTCTTTTTAATAGTTATTTGTATTTAAACCGTTACGCACAATACACAAACAACCCCTTTATATGCATCTTCGAGGATCCTTCATATGCGAACTGGGCTTTCAAATAACTTACATCAATCGTCATCAACAAAATCAACATAAATAACCATTATAATCAATTATAAGGAGTATTATCAGTCATTATAATGTCCTCCTAATCATCATAATCGTCATCATTAGAAGCGTCAGTAGATCTTGTCAGTAATCATCATCGGCCCTTATAAGATGTCATCATAATTGCCTCAAACATAAAATTGAGGAACTCCAAAAACAGGAGATAAATCCTTATTTTTGACCAGTATCCTTTATTTAAGGAAATTGACCAAGTGCCAAACAACACAAAACAGCACACGATGCGATCGAACTGGAATCTCCGACTTGGTTATCATCAATTATCATATCCTCATTTTTCATCATCAACAGACGTCCTTGTCATCATTGACATCATCATTTCCATCAGCATCAACATTCAAAGTAAATGTAATGCTAAGCCACCGTTATGATCACCAGTCCCATGATCTAATTCATAACCAGTCATCATCAGTCATTTATATTCATAACAAGTTATTGCCATCAATCATTTAGAGATATCTTTACCAAATCTAGTCATCACCAATCGTAATAATGATATGAATCTCCATTATCATCACTGTAAATCATCATCTGACACCATCACTACGATAATAATGATCATCAAAATACAACTGACAAATCCTCATCATGACATTAACAACCTTATATGTATTTGTATCATCACTAGCCATCATCACTTAACACCATCATTGTAAAATCAACGTCAATCAGTATCATATAGCATCGTCGTTATTATCGCCACTCCTAATGCTACTCAATTGTATCACTATATATATATATTATTTTTTGGAAATAATTTAAATATCGACCACTTTATTGCGGATTGCTTCATTTTAAAATTACCTACTCCTACCTTATTTGAAACCATTCTCATCAATTCACAGGGGTTTACAAACAAGATTGTTTCTGGTAATTCAGAGTTGTGAAAGAGCAATTTTAACCTCAAATTACAAGTCCGGTCAGGCCAGTGGAATGTCCAGTTAGGTATGTGGATAGTGAGAAAAAATATAAATCAACAACTAACGAACAATATATATATATATATATATATATATATATATATATATATATATATATATATATATATACATAAGGTATGGCTCAGGGTTACATAAAATTAATAAAAAACATAAATGCGTCGTTAAATCTGTGCTTTAAAGTAGTACCATCTGGAAGTCTATGTTGATACAAATATACAAAAACCTCTAACATACGACACAGCAGCGGGAGAGAACAACTTAGCCAGACTATGTCGTTGGCATATCTGGGCCCATAGGCAAAGAACACCGTTGCTCGTTAAAGACAGCCATGTCTTTGTAAATTATTTCAACGGACTAAAAAACAGGTTAACATTTCGGAATGAATGATCGTTGCTAAATCCTTCCACAGTTTAAAATTCAACAGATTTGATATCATAAATAGGATTTGTGTACTGTTATTATAAGCAATTTACAGAATTGAACATTTATGCATAATGATGTGAGCATAGGTGGAATTTCGCTCAGGGCAAGTTAAAGTCCGAAGTACATGCCCGATAGGTTACTTAGTATGTCAACGTAGAGCCTTGGAGCCTCCTTATAACAATAAATAAAACTGCCGCGGAGAAGCGCAGTTTTTTAATTAAAAAAGTATACAACCTGTTGTTGACGATCAGACAGCAAGCGTGTTTAACATCCCATGCGAAACATCACATCTTTCGCCTAGCCGTTCAGTTCGGACATATGGTGCAGTTTGTCCGGATAATAGTGAGGACTGTTCACCGTCATGTAATCTGAGCCGTTATTCTTGATCGTTAGTGGCTTCCATTGGTTCCGCCGGGGCAGGTGCCACTACCGCGTGGTCCGTGCTTGTGCCCGATTGTGGACCGACGTCCGGCGTGTCGATGGCCCGCAAAGCCTCCACAACTTCCAATCCACGTTTTCTTGGGCGTTGTGGCATGGAAATATGATATTAATAAGCCGATAAATTTCAAACACTGAAACAAATATAACAGCTCAATGAATAAATATCGTGATGACGTTATCAACTTCACTGTAAGAGCGCAAAGAAAGTTTTATTTATGTGTAAATTTTAAAAAATGTATTAAACCATAAAAATATTCTTGTTAATAAAAACGGAAAGCGAACAATGTTATAAACAACGATTTCAATGGTATGCAAAACTAAAGTAAACGTAAATTTTAAGCTTCGCTAATACAAGTTAACTAAACAAACCACTAACAAGATAAACAGATCACCAGTGATACACAAACAGCTTTCTTATAAAACCATAAAATAGTCTTGTTAATAAAAACGGAAAGTGAACAATGTTATAGACAATAATTGTAAATTTAATATTGAATTGAAATTTATAAGCTCATGTTAACAATTCAACAAAATGTAAGACAAAAATTTTCACTAAAATACATGTTCGCTAAGTTGCCACAAAATTGTCGCTGTTGTCTCAGAGTCAGGCTTTGTTCAGTTAAAATGTTTTAATGACAAATACCAGATACACAAAATGTCGGGTTTCAGCTAGGAAACGATAACAAACCGTGAATCACAACGAAAACAAGCTAGAAATTAGATACACCTAGTGTAGAATGGGAAGTATTGGATTTCCGCGAGAAGAGATTTTAATATGATCAAATAAATGTGTACAAACAATAATGCAAAACTAAAGTAAACGTACACTTTAAGCTTTGCTTAATAATACAAACGTTAACTAAACAAACCACTAACAAGATAAACAGATCACCAGTGATACACGAACAGCTTTCAAAATGTAAGCCGCTTTCAACATGTCACAAAACTGCACCACACCACAACTAGTTGAAGAAGACTTAAGCTGTTTATTATAGATTCAAATTTCGATAATCTTACAGACACGTGATCGATCTATGTTATATCTAATCTTATATTTAATGTTATACCTAAAATCCAAAATATAATTATATTTCCCCGAAACTATATGTACTAAATGTAATAAATAACAGTACGAAAAACATTTTGAAATTTTACATAAACATCGTCATGCATTTAAAATAATTCTTCAGACAAATTGTTGAAGACCAAACGCGTGGTCGCCCTATCTTGAATCTAAGAACTCATAAATATATATAAATATGTAAACTTATTTTGATATACTAAAATGTACATTCGATAAAAACAATTTAAGAGGTGCTCATTTAAAAAGAGCTAAATAACAATTACACAACAATTTTACTTACTAAAATGTACAATCATGCGACAAAAACCATTATAGAGGTGCTCATTTGAAAAGAGTTAAATTAAAATTTTACAACCCCGTGCAAAAATTTATTAATTCATAAATTAGTGACTTACTCAGATGATAGACCAGCACATTAAAATAAATTTCTAAATAAGCAATGAATGCAACTTACTCAGCAATGAGACAACAGGGTGTTTTTATTTTAACAGTAATCAAAGCAATGCGACTTACACCCCGTCGTGTTCCAAAGCTAAAGAATGATTTTCTGCAAACATTCAGTATTTATAGTACTCAGAGCGTAGTGTAACTTAAAGACGGAAGTAAAGGCAAGAAAAGGGTTTTATCTGACTATTTAAATCCGCTTGCGTTGGATAAGGTAGTTTGTTCTCGAACGACCAAACATTATTATTCCACTTTTACAGCGAATTCGGTGGATTAAAGCCCCGTTTATTTATGTTCGGCTATAAACCACGGCACGTGCTACGTTGTTAGGCTACGTTGTAATTAAATGTAGTTCCTTGTTTATAACAACTAAATGTTATATTGATGTTATAAAACTTTTAGATTTGCAATTCAATATGAATAAAATTGCAATTAATAACACACGAATCTTTGTCACAGAACTATATTTTGATTAAAAAAATAATTATTTGATCAACGGTTATTTTTGGAACGCGAAGTAATACACTGACCTTGGTTACACTACAGTCATTATCAAAGTACGACAAACACGCATTAAAACTAATTTTGTTGAAATAAAACGGTTTACTGAATAAACTGTGGGATGAATAGAATAATAGATTAGTGTTGATTATAGATCAGGTTTATCATGCTCGGCACAAAAACGAAAAAGCACTCGCCAAGGCTCGTGCTTTTTGTTTTCTAAGCCTCGCCATTCTATACATAGATGGTGACGTCACTACGTTATTGTCAACTCTATACTAAGACGCATCACATTCCCCAGGTTTGGGGAATTATGCTTCCGCCAAAGTAGTTTTGCGTAGGAATGAAAATGTTAATAATGAAAGAAAAATCGTTTTTTAATGTGTGTTTAAAATGGAAAGTTGTTTAAAGAAATGTTATTTAATTATGTTTAAATTGTGATTTTAGATATATATTAGACTGATAGCGATTATCAGAAGCACGATAACCTAACCTACTTTCGCTTTCACTTTTCATTCGTAAAAGAAGTGCTACCCTCAATTCCTTTCGCGTTAGTACACAGGTAAGTAAGACCGGTGTGTACACAATGAAGCCTCGCATGATAAACCGGATCTATAATTAACAGTAAACTATTTTTCTCTATTTTTCATACCACCGCATTGATATCTGCCTGATATCACGTAGCCTGATATATTTGTTTATATCATGGTCAACAGGAAGTTCTTTTTCAGTTATGTGTGGATAATGGTCATATTACTCGGAATCAACTAGAAAGTATTTTTTTTAGTGAAATCGAATCAGATTCAACAAAACAAACAATTTGATACCAAGATGTAATAAATTTTAAACACAAAATGCAACACAAACAGCAAAAAACACTTTTTTACAAATATTAAGCGCGCGTGCTCATGACGTCATTATTAACACGTCAAAGGACAAAAGTCATATTATTTCCCGCTAAAACTGCAGATTTTTAGCGATTTTTTCATTATTTATTGAAAATTGGAGAGGTACGATAAAAAGAAAAACAGGTTACTGCCTGATACTGCAA
Organism: Dreissena polymorpha; assembly: GCF_020536995.1. Classification (NCBI taxonomy): domain Eukaryota; kingdom Metazoa; phylum Mollusca; class Bivalvia; order Myida; family Dreissenidae; genus Dreissena; species Dreissena polymorpha. The sequence goes on along the minus strand of NC_068357.1, from coordinate 128,048,130 downwards.
GCCTCGCCGTTATATTATTCTAAGCCTTGCCTGATATATTACAAAAAGATCAGGCAGTAACCTGTTATTCTCTATAAGTTTTTAGTATATTCGGTAATACAATTTCGCGATGTGAAATCGAAAATAAATCGCTAAAATAGGTGACGTAAAGATATACACACTGTAAATAACGCAAGTAGATCATTTTATATATAAAACATATATACAATTTACTACGCATGTACAGTGTGCATTCCTGGGTTTACCACGTGACGATGATGATCAATCTACTTGCGTTATTTATAGTTAAATGGTAGATACCTGGTACCTTTAACCAGTAAAATTATATTACGAAATATATGAAAATATAAAAACTTAACAACTTTTTTGAAGTAATGTACTATACCAGTCGTGATATTTTAATCAATATAATCTAATAATTGTAAAAAATACGGTATTTTAGAACTTTTCTTTTTTCGTCGTTTGTGGTTGACGGTCATTTAAAAGTAAGAGGTTATCTTAAAATGTTAACTTAGAGATCAAGCTCTGCAAATTAACATAACAACTGAATAAATTGTTCAAACATTGATCAATTGGATTATAGACAGTACGCAGTGGACGTCAATACAATAAAGTACATATTTTCGGCAGGTTACGCGACGCGAATAGAAATGATATTGTTTGCAGATGGGCTTAGATCAGAACGTACTGTTCATGATGAGCTAACATCTACCTAGCTGTAGTTGAAAAAAAACGTTTAAATAGTGGTAAATTTTCCTAGTGTTTGTTATAAATAAGCGACCAGTTATTCTTTCTATACAAGTTGATAAAATCAACATATAATTTTCTAATCGACTTCGGTATTAGTAAATCATTACAAAAATTAGCGCGCCGTAATAATTCGCCGATACACGCGAAGTGTTTCATTAAATACTGTTATATTACTGTTATATTACTGTTATATATATATATATATATATATATATATATATATATATATATATATATATATATATATATATATATATATATATATATATATATATATATATATATGTTAGGTTAAAATTGAATAATATTTGAATAATGGTATCAATTTTTACGAATAAGTTATGTAATAACACATTTCTATGACACTATATGATCAGACAATATGAGACTAAAGACGTCTCGAAATGCATCAAATGGTATTCATGTTAATTTGGCTATTCGCTTAACATGTAGACGTTATTTGCAAAACCTTTAATTTAAACGCTCATTTTTAACCTCTGGTATTTTATTTAGACCATTTTACTTCAATATTATTTTTAAAGTCGATAGTATATTTTAAAACATTTTCAACTTTTCTTGTTCTATGAATTATATTACAAATTGACCTGAAAGTTATGAATACCATTCACAATTGCTTCTTTTAGTTTGATTTGCTACAAGCGCTAAATGGGAACAGAAGACCCAGTAAATATAAGAATAAACGCATTTAGCCAATACATTTCATGAGGTTTCCTTGTTTTAATGAGTAATGTATTGTATAGTTCCACTCTTCATGCTTGTTTAAATGATTTAGTCTGAATTTTTCGCTGTTTACTTCTCAACAGAGCGTTTAATAATTGCCCAAAAGTGAAATATTATGCAACATTATTAAAATACTTACAATAGGGCAACTGACGATCTGTCTGGAATTTATATCGAATCGGTCAAAATCTCGATAATAATGGTATTTCCTAATCAAATAACACTTAATGAATATGTATGCATAAAAGGTCAAGAATCTGAAGAGCATGATACTAAACAAACATAAACAACAGAACGAACTCATAGGGATCATAAGATGCTAAATTTGTTTGCATTACGAAGTTTACGAGATACTTCCGCGCTTTAATCTGCAGTATAACTGAAATGTAATCAATGTTGGCGTGGTCTTTTGCTGTGAAACAAATCATGAGTTCCCGAAGGAATCGAGTCCTGACCGGTTTGTAGAGACCACCAACCGAGTTCACATGCGCCGTGATCGAACTCGGGTCCCCAAGATGAGAATCAAGTGGACCAACTAGTGCTAAGTGCTTAATATTGTTTATCAGCGCTATAAACGCTCGTCACTAAGCATTTGAGGTGGTTTAAACAATATGTATTTAGAAAACATTCGTAGGAAACATGTAAGCAATATAATACAATACACACTTACATGCTACTTTGGACAAAACATGCTTAACATTATGACAGTAAAGTGTAAATTAACAGAATTGAGAAAAAAGCTCAAGGCTTATGCTTTTTCTCTCTTCGATCTGTTGGAAGTGATGTTGATAAGGTTAAAACAAACAGGCATGTAACTACAATGTCAAAACAATTACAAAGTGTCGAATATAAGTAGATATAAATATACAATGTAGAATTGAGAAAATGATATAGGATATAATACAAAACGTGTAACAAAATGATGTAGATAGCGAAATAAAGATATTACGTTTACACACATCGGTTTTATTAATGTGTAATATGCTTTATCTAATAAGAAAGATTTTACAGTGGTAAAGTTTTCGCAACTTGAGAGAGTTGCGATACGAAGAGAAACAGTTGTTGGGCGGGGCCTCGATAGCCGGATAAGATATGTTCATTGGATGGAGTAATGTTAAAATCTATGACTATCACGAATGAATGAATAATATGTTTGAATATCATAGAATTTTCTTCGTATGATCCGTTTTTGACATCGAAGATAAGTAGTTTCAAAGTTATGGGTTGGAAACTTGTCAGATTGTCAAATAGGATAGCTCTTTTTTCATTATACGTTTGGCACTTCTAGACAAAAGTATAGGTATCTTCAATGTCACCACATTGTCAATATGGACTTTCGAATATGTTTTTCGTGTACAAATGTTCATTTAAAATGTTAAAATGCATTCGCAAACGTGCGTCGAGAATATTAAGCGTCCACTCACTATCGTAGTAATACGTAGAGATGTTGTATTCGTGTTTGTTTAGATTTGTTTTGAAGGTAGAGCGAAGGAGCAGATCAAACAGGCTCCGGTAGGTTTAATAGGTTTATAGTTGATCTTAAGGATCTTAAAAAATATGTGATTTAAATGGAATGTTTCGTATATATTTCGGGATTACAAAGTTGATATGCCGTTCTAGAGGGGATCAATGCGGACAAATATAGGGGGCGATAGAGAATTGTAAAAGAGGGTCAGTTTATGTTAAGTTCTCCTATGTTTTTAGGGTTAAAGAGCCGTTTCGTTTTATCAATTCTGCTGTGATGCTAGACGTGTTCCCCCACTAATTATCCTTGCTGCTTCCTGTTGAATATTTTCAAGTTTTATTTTATCCTGTGAAGTTATATTATCCCACACTAAATCAGCATTTTCAAGAATTGGTCTTGTAAATGACGTATATACAGATAGAAGGGACATTCTTTCAAGGGTAAACTTGAAAGATCTCATGAGATTTATTCTATGCCATGCTTTATTCTTAATGGATTCAATGCGATCATTCCAGCAGAATGAGTAAGAAAAGTTAAGGCCTACATGTTTATGAGACGATATTGTATTGATTTTGCAGTCGTTAAGAAAAAGAGGGGGGGATCAGGCAGTTCATTTTTCTAGATATAAATAAGGACTCGATTATGGATGGATTTAATGTAATCAACTATTTATCGGCCAAGGAATGGATTAGTACAAGATTTTAGTTAAGTTAAGAAACTGCATAAACCGGCTTATCGACGAGTGTATAAAGCGTAGTATCGTCTGCTAACAGTCGATATCTCGCACAATGTCATTTGTGTTTACTAGAACAAGGAGAGGCCCCCATATGGACCATTGAGGAACACCAGCATTAATCGGCAAGCAGTCAGATTTATAACCGAAAATTACAACACGCTGTCTTTTGCCATTTAGATAGTCTTGTAACCAAGATAAAAGATTTCCTTAGATACTACTTAGTCGTAGCTTATGAATTAGCCATGTGTGCCGTACTTTATCAAACGCCTTTTAGATGTCACAAAATACGTCTCAGACCTCTTTTCCGTTATCGAGGGCTTTAAGAAAAAGATTGATATACCGAAACTAATTGATTGACAGAGGAATCTTTAGGTATCGAACCTGATTGAAATGGGGTTATACAGTCACCAGCTCTTAAACGGTTAAAGATGTATTTGTGAAAAAATATTCCAAGACTTTTACAACGCTTAGCGGGGAGAATGGTCTGTAGATACCTACACCCTGAGGATGTGACTTTTTTAATTGACCATACATTTTCTTTGTTTCCAGCTCCGTGGAACCCTACCAGAACTGAGGAAAAATTAAATATATTTTGAAGTCGACCTGCAATCTCAGATGCGATTTCTATTAAGAGTATGCTATCAATTTGGTCCGGATATTGATATATCATATCAATATGTTATGTCATTAGTGTTATTGGAGAACATTATCGTTTGTTAAATATGTTTATATCATTTATTGAGCACATATCTATAAAAGGCTCATACCAAATAACAAACTATTTCAAAGCGAAACTGTACAAATGTAATGAAATGTTCTCACATTGTGTAGCTATTTTTTCATTAATGTAAAACAATGGCGTGGCTGAATTTATAGGATAAGATGCAACTACAATGTATTTGAAAGAACGGCAGTTATTTTCGGGATTGTGAAATTTAAACAAAATAATAATAATAACAATAATTATAATTATGTAACAATAATATATAAGGAACATGTCGTTATCATATTTTACACATGCGGATTTAAGTCTCTTGGATTATAATCCAACCAATAAAATCGATGGAAAAAGACGGCTTGGCTAGCGTCCTTGCGTTCTAGACAGAAGTGGTAATTTTTAACATCGTGTTTAAAAACCAATACATCAAAATTGAAACAGTGTAGCGCTGTTAGGCATGCTGATTGGTTTGATGTGGAATGTAAAATGGCATACAATCACTATGTTTCACTGTGAAAACAATTTAATTGTAGTAAGTCGGAAGACAATTTACTTTAGTTGCTGCAGTGTAAAAAAGAATACAAACACATAATCAATATGAACAAAATACTATATTTAAAGAATAAGGTCAGCGAGATTGAACGCTTAAAAAATCGTAAACCAAAAGAATGTAGAAATATTTTAAATCAAATAATCAAACTAAAAACCAAAAATATCACTTTGGAATACTTTCAGTTTGTTTTCTTTGATACTAGTCATGGTTTGATTGATTGTGTTAATGATGAGGATGAAGCATATGGGAGTGATTGTATTTTAAACGATTATTGGCATTTCAGCATTACATATATGTGATTTTTTTTAATGCTGTGTTGAACTTTGGTCATTTTCCTGAGAAATGGAAAGGTATTTTATTAAAGTTTTATGTAAAGTTTTTTTTAAACTTCACGCGATTGAACATATGTCGCAATGAAGGCAACGATTGTTTCGGAAATTCTGACTCAGTGAGATCATGAAAGAAAAGACGTTAGAGACAACTGAAAACGGGTGTCCAATCCATGTACTAAGTTGGCATAGCTTTGAAAACAAACAAATTATGTACACACAAGTTCTTTTTGTTTTAGACATGTTAAATCACAATGTTTTCTTGATAAGATACTAAAAGTTTCTTGATAAGATAACATAACTGTACACAATCAAGTGTTTGATCACTGAAAGGAGCGTAGCAGGCGATTGAATATTATCATATCACGTCATTTTCATATAGGTAGCGGTGGCGTAGTGGATATGGTGTCCGCCTAGCGACAGGGAGGTCATGAATTCGATCCCCACTGTGGGAACGTTCTTTAGATTTCTTCCAAATACACAAGTGCTGGTTGTGTTCAGGTGACGGATTCTACGGCGTATTATTAAGCCTTCGGCTTTCGATGCAATTAAGCTTTAATACATATAAATTCAACTATATTTCCATTAGTTAATTTCACGTGAAAAAAGGAAACCAATTTAATCGAATCCCATTCGATTATCATATACTTTTTAATCTAACCCAAACACAGAGATATAATTTGGTAAGCAGAAGCACAGTCAATCAAAACAAAAGGCAGCTTAAGAAAAACAAATTGTATTGGTCTAGTTATTTAATAAATGCTTTCTGAAATCTTCGTTAGGCCGCAAGCATATGGATCTGTGGCATCCACACAAAGCCGATCTCGCGCTACACGAATAAAACAGCCGTTAACCAGAAGCAATAATATCATAAATTGCCGCACCCTTTTAATTTTCAGAACAATGAAGCAACACACTTACTAAATGAAATATTTCATTTATTGAAACTATTCAGAAATAATTGTACCAACATTATATAAAAAATTGAATGTGTGATTAGGACAGTTACACGTGTGGCCTGTTTGACTCGCTTCCAATTAGTATTGTTTCCGATCTTGTATCTCTTTACCTACATAACTGCGCGAGCAACAGTTGTAAAACGTTTTGGTACAACAAAAGAAATCATGAAAAGGGCAACACAGCATCATGTTTATTAAAATTGTTTTTTATTAATGTAAATTAAATCGTTATTCCGACAAAATGTGTAAAAGTTCATACAGGAATTAACAAAACCGCCCACTATTGAACAAACAAAATTATCACTTAAGTGCGGTGCCCAATACAGTTTCAAGTCTGCGTTAGGCAGCTACGCCTGAGAAACGATTGTATACATTACATGTATTTTGGAAAAAAAGGGATATATTTCATGACTACGAAACATGCTTACAAATATCGGGTCGTTTATAGAAAGACATGTATAACATTCGGTGAAAAACAATTGAGTTTACAACACCTTTGTCGATTTTGGAAAACAAGTCCTATGTCATAGCGTTTATAATGCGCTACTATCTATTCAAGACTGAATTGTTTAGTGGTATCGCGATATATATTGCTTCGAGACGTCATGGTTAATTAATTTCAGGAGGCATTTGTTATACAACTGCTATTGCTATCACACTTATTCAAGACTTTACCATATATGATATACTTCTACTGTATATCAATTTACTAACATTTGTAGAAAAAGTATATTGTAATTATATAAATTCATATATTGCAATTGTTTGCATGTAACGTAGTGATTGCTTGTGCATTGATGGATGTGATCACGTACGTCGCAAAATTCCTCAGCACAGGGTTGTATGAATTTTCGGCCTATTTCTGAACAATAAGAGAAACTGATTATTTTATTCAAATGTGAAGATAAGTATTAATGCGATGCACACAGTGGAAATTACATTTATAATAGTGCTGTTCACATTTCCATCAGTTTTAAGGGTATTTTTTATTTGTATTTGTATTTATTTTCTTTGTCATTTTGTTTTTAATTCAGAAGCATTTTATAGATTATCAAGCAATACAAAACACATTCGGATAAGACTATTGTTTTTAAATAATACATGCATGTGCTTATAAATCTAGAATATGAAGACATAAGAATAAATTGTGGAATAACACTCAACGTACGTATGCATCAGAAAAGTGACAGTGCAATTCAAACAACTTTAAATGGATTAACAATATTATTTGTGTCTGTGCATTAAAAAGTAACACCGCCTTTTCGTTATACTTAATACATGTCGGAAAAGAGGGTCAGCCCCCATCATTACCGTCATCTATTTATCAAAAAAGTGAAGGGCACGCTGGATGCGGCTTTCCATATTAGAAAAAGTCGATAAATGAAGAATAACGCTCAATTTTTGATTTCGAAGCTTATAATCTACTTTATTGGCAAAGGCGATTAAATGTTTTACATTAATGATCTACAATGTCTACTTAGTTTTTGTACTATTTTTACTGCAACGTAAAAATTCTTATACCGGAATAACGTGAAATAATTGGCAAGATATGTTTCAACAAAAATCCTGTTGGATAAGTTATTTTAGTAGCCTTAACTAAATGGTTACTTGTTTTCACTGTTTACGAATTTTACCTTAATTAAATGTGTGTCTGAAGTTGCATCTATACAAATATAACTATATGTGTCATCAAACAAATAATGTTTGTGTTGTATAACCTTACGCGCTACAAGTAACGATTTCAATAGCCTCCAGACTGTGAGATTTTATTTTAAAAGAAGAGCGTATTATTTAATGGTTTAACCAATAGAAAAACACATGCAAATTAAAGAAATGACAACAATGAAAATACCGTTTTGCAAGAAATTTCAAAAAAGGTAGATTATAATTCCACTAAAAAAAATGGGAGGTGGTTTATAGAAAATGATCTCCGTTCGTCGTTCCGTTTATGTTGTTTGCGTTCTTTTTTGTACCAGGCCGATAATTTCTCACGCTGATATCTTAATCTTGAAAAAAATCATCAGCTATTAACGCAATAATTATCCAATTACTAGATACATTACTAGAAACGTACTTTTTCAGAGCGTTGGATTATGCTGTTGGAGCCACATTTCGAGACTAACGAGCCTTTAAATAAGAATGACGAGCTTGTACGGGCTGTAATGAACGGCGAGGTCGATACAGTCCACGCAATGATCTGCCAGGCTTACAAGGAGTTCATGGTAACACACGTTTCAAAATTGAAGCATACATTTTTTATCAATATCAGCGCTTCATATGTTATAATGTATTCTAACCAGCGTTCGCTGCATCATCGATCTATTTAACAGACATATCTTAGCAAGCTCAGTATGCTGAAAGGTACTTATATTTAAATAATTACGAGAGTCATAATCTATACATTAGTACCAAGCGTATGTTAGGAACGTCTGTCACGTTTTTTTTTCGGAGTAAGCCTGTGGTATCATTTATAATTTCAAACCACAAACCGGGATAGAATTGCATGAATGTCCCACGCGTCCGTTGGTACCAGTCATGTTATAACGCAGAATAAACATAACTGGTGTTCTATTATGCAAATGCGAATGTATGTAGTCGAGTATATTTAAAAAGAAACGCTTCCAGATTTATGCTCGTTATTCATATGTCTAGGTCACACCAAACTAATTTGAAACGGGATGTTTTGCAAATTTCGATGCCCCAATGATCGACAGCTTTCGACGATAATAAGCACGTGAAAAGTTGTAATCGCTAGCAGTTATAATATAACAAATGTTACACATTGGTCTACATCTGTGAAACAATTAATATGTCGATGAATATAAAATCATATTCGATAACAGTACTCACTTAGTGAAATATTTTCTAAGACGATGCTATGTGAAGAAAGTGATTCAATTTTCATCAGGAAAACTAGAACTTGTGCGAAAATGCGCATCACACGTGTTACTGTATCTACAACTGCTATATGCATGTTAAGCTAAGTGTGTCCTTATTAACATATAAAGCCTATTATCATACGATTTATGGATTACATTAATATATGAGTGTGCCATTATTTTACCATGTTTGCTTGCAGAATGTTGAAAACATCATTGAATACGAACTACCCACCGATATCGATGAAAACCAGGCGAATCAACAATGTTATCTGGATACACATCACGACCTATACGTCTTTGCAGAAGAATCGACGCTTAATGAATTCGGTGGAGAAGTTGAGTTTCGAGCTCAACTAGAAAAACGAATTGCGTCCAATATGATCAGAGGTAGGAAGTTATTGTATATCTTTATGTATTTATGTAAAAAAAAAATATAATGTTGCAAATCTGTATTAAGTTGAAGGGCAAACAATATAAACTTTTCAAACGTTTTATAACCTAAACCAAATGCATATATATCATCAACGCGTATATCTTATTTCTACTAAACTTTTTGTGTACATTATGTCAATAACATGCCATTGTAACTATTAAATCACTTCATCTGTGTAAATATTCATATCTTCTTTAAAACTTGGAAATACAATACTAGCAGAATAAAAATAAAAACATGAGAAAAACGATTTTGTTACTTAACGACAGCTTAAAACAATAAAATAAACTAGCCCGAACAATCACAAGACCAAATTTTCAACAATCTCTAATGACATGAGGTTATTAACCCGGAAGGCGATATTTTAAATTCGAAAACGCAATTCAAAACGGATTGTCGCTTATAAAAGGAATAGGAATACATTGTGTACAAATAGTGTATATTCCGATATTTTATCAACGCGTTTGTGCACACTTAAATTATGTATAGCGATTTTGATTCAATATTTGTTTGCAACAGAAACACTACGAAACGTGCAAATATTTTCGATTTAACCAGTTTTAGAAGCTTTGTTTATAATAATTTCTACCTAGTATGCCACTTGATTTAGGGTGCTAGCGGATATTTAATATTTTAACCATTTTTTGCGGATTGTACATTTGAAGGACCGGGGAAGCAACTCATTAAACATTATTGCCAAGACCGTATCGACATTGTTAAACAATCAATCACAATCATGTGTTTGTTTATGTTTGAATTTTAACTCATTCTATTAAATGAGTTTCTACAATAAATTTACGACGTCTTGATAATGTCCCTCGAGCGTTCCTACAAGGACGCGGTAATGCCGAATTATCGTTATGTTTTGTTTCAAAATATGTCAAGAAATTGCTCTCCTCGTTTTGAAGCGTGCCTGTGGTTCACACAGCGCTTTAATGTACTCTTACGGGGACCCGTGTTTTACATCGCAACCCTGCCTGTCATCCATTCCTTATTATTGGAAAATAAGAAAATCATTTGGGTTAAGTATGAATGTTCAATGAATTAATATTATATCTGATTTTAAGGCAACTGTAGTCAGTACGTCAATATCACTACAAGATTTAACTGAATATTAATAATACTTTTTATACAATATAACTGCGTTTTAAACAAAACGCGCAATAAAAGGCGTTCTCGAAATAAATGCATATGTACGACGAAAGAAAATCAAATATGTTTAAAAATATATTCGCCTTCTAAGTATTTGAACGACTGAACATCGTAGTGCTGCGCCAATTAGAAGTTATCTTTACGTTGTATTGAAACGATGGTTTATTTCATGTTAATCAAAACAACGATGATACAATATAATACTATTTGTTTTGATGAAGCAATGTATCGTGCTAATTAACGATTTTGCTTTTTTCACCTTTTAAACGCTTAATTTTTATTTCATTATGTATTTCAATTCAATAACAAAAAGTATAATGATCTGAATAAATAACACAAGTTCTGCTCTTCCCCATCCTGTTTAACATTTTCCTTGAGAGGATAACGCATGAAACCCTCCAAACACACACGCCTCCATCTCCGTTTAGTAGAAGAACCATCTCTTACTTGGGATTTGCTGATAAAATTGACCTAATGCGTCCAAACCATCAGTCTATTATATATGAAAGAACAGGAGCATACGGAATGGAGTTCAGCACTGAGAAGTCCAATATAATGTTGAACAGCACATAAAACACCAGTACAGCCACCATCATAACTGGTGAGAGGTAAAAGAAGTGACTATCTTAAAGTACATGAGAGCTACCCTGTCAAATGCGGTCACCCGTACTGCAGAGGTCGTAATAAGAATTTCCATTAAGACTGCAGCGATGGCAAAACCAAGCATGTTGGATGCAAACAGCTGGATAAGCTTCCCGACCAAGTACAGGCTATACAAGTCCTTCGTTGTCCCCATCCTACTGTACGGCTGCGATACCTTGACGCTTTACCCGGACACAGAACACAAGATAGAGGCTTTTGAACGCAAGTGTCTCTAAACACTGCCCCACGTCTCCTTCATGGAGCACAAGACCAACGAGTACGTCCGTTACATGACAGCACCACAAAATCCTCATAGCAACCGTCATACGACGAAAGCTTGCGTGGATTGAACACGTCACCATGCACTACTCACTGACACTTAGACAATTTCTAAGACGTTCCGCGTATAAATGTCTACTTCTTCAATTTAAGTAAAGATACAAGTAGTCTCAGCTATTATTTAGAACTTAATGTTTAAGAAAGTGTGTAAAGATATACAAAATTGACACCAACAATGACCGTATCTATCATTACATTAATACTATGACGATTTATTGAAAAGGATATTGAATATATTGAAGCAAATAAATTGGATGTTATCAATAGTATGTGTAAGTTACGAATAGGTGTTTTATATATAGAATTATATCGTAAATTTTGATCATTATTTATAATTGTTAAATCATTTTTTTTATACGTTTAAGATTTGCCTTAGTTTTTTATCAGTATTATAAAAAGATCTTAGATATGTTTTATAAAAAATGTAGTTTTCATTTATTTGTTAAAGCTTTGCAGCAGTATAAGACATTTAGGATTTTCTTTGAAAATAAATTATTACCTTTATTTTCAATTTTTAAACTTATAAACATATGTTCATTATTTGCAGAACTAACGGTTGTATTTGACTATCGATTGTATGTGTTCACTATTATGTAATATGTCTTATACTAATGAAATGTTTTGAAGATTAAAATACGTTAAACATAAATTATTAACTGAGTCAATTATTAGAAACATTAGAACAATTATCATTTGATTATTTCTATACAGAATATATTTTGTGTTATGTGGATTTTTAAAAGATAAAAACAGCTATTCTTGTTTATTTTTTTTAAATTGTTATATGTTAAGCTATTCAATAGTACATCGTAGAGACGTTCTATTTTATAAGTTATGTCAAAGTGCTGAAGGCGCTGCAGTTGTTTCCTACTGCAGTACACTAGACACAACTCATTTTTCAAAAATAAATTATTGCTTTTTAAATCGCAATATTTAATTAAAAACACATTCGAGTGTATTGAGAGTGTGTCAAAACAAAACGCAAATGTCATGAACGTGTTTGCACAGTTAAGCACCCCCTGGTCGACAAAGGAATAACTTTTTCCACATATCAGCGGCCATTTTTTATTTCAAGATGCTACATTATATACGGATATAACGTCGTGCATTTCCGGCGTCAACGTCGTTTTCGCGCGCTTTCATGAATGTCTATTCTTGTACGTTGATGCCATATGGTCGGTATGTTCTTAGTTTTTTTCCCACAATTTCTCCATCGCTTTGCGGTACTCGTCCGACCCGCTGAGTTTTTCAAGTCCCATCATTTGGACATCATCCATGGAATATTCGTCTGTATAGAATTGTTCAGCTACCGGGTCACTTTGCTGTGTGCGAATACGCTACAGCTTCAACAGATGTCGCTGATACAGAGTTTCGCCGGTCTCTTCCACATACACGTACCTGCGACAGCGCCGACAGTTGACCTCGTAAACAACATTGGATGATTTGCAATCCACATTGTTCCTCACGCTGTACTTCCTGTCGCTGGGATCTGTGAAGTAGTCCGCCGTCATCATGTACGGGCAAATGGCGCACCTCTGTGTCCCACAATGCCCACTCATGTTGGGCTTCCGGAAGAACATCCTATTGTGTTTCGTGTGTACTAGGATGTCTTCCAGGTTGCAATCCCTTCTGAATGCTACTAATGGGGGCTCAGGGAACACTTCCTTCATTCGATCAGACGTGTGCAGCGTGTGTAGGTGTCTGCAGATAATACGGCCGATTTTGAGTAGTGCGCGCGAAAATGTAATCACGAGCGGAATCCTTGTATTACGCTCCGAGTTTGTCTTTTCGCGTAAAAGGTCCTCTCTCTTATTATCGACCTTTATATATTCGGTCTCCACAAACGCCCCGTCATATCCACGGTTCACGAGCTGTCTGTGCCTCCGATAGGCAACCTCCTCTGAACAAATTATTTTCTCATGCACACCCAGACCATATGGTATCGCTTTTTTGTAGACTCCGGGTGCGAAGAATCCCTTTGTAGGTACAGGTGTCTATCGGTAGGTTTAGTGTGTAGATTGGTTTGAAGGCGCCCGTTCCGTATTGATGTCAACGTGTCAAGAAACTTAAGTTTTTCCGAAGAATAGCGAAGCTCAAGTTTAATGCGAGGATTGATTTCATTTCCTTGTGTGTGGAAAGTTTTTAGTGCTTCGATACCATGCGTCCATAAGCCCCACACATCATCCACAAACCGGAAGTATCAAGCGGTTGCTTCTCTGACTGCCCGAACAGATTTTCTTCCCAATTACCCATGAAGGTTGATGCATAAACCTTCGTAACGGCATTCCTGGCTTATGTTATTTTGTGTTCCCTTGAAGCTTACCAGAAGTTCAATCGTACCCTGTCATGTATTTTCGAAGATCACTTTCTATGGAACATCGTTTGTACAGGTTGTCTACCACCTTCTTTACCTTGTTTTGTACTGATTTTGTTTTGTCGTTGGTAACTTCCGCATATTTGTCGCTATCGGACATTTAACCTTTTAATTTTGTTTCGACTATTCCAGAAGCTTTATCAGCAGGCCGAATCACAATTTCATCGTCGTTAAGAAGTTATTTCAGAGGGTTCTTCAGATGAACTCATATTGAGCTGAAACTTTCTTTTGAGACCCGTTATGATGTCATCATTTACAGCCTTGATAAACGCATCCAACCATTTATCACGGCCTGCTTTTGGAGTCCATGTTGACGGCGTCTTCTTCCTGTACGGTTTCTCTTCATTAGAATGTGCGTCTTTCTCCTCAGAGAAGAAATATTATCGGAGACGCATGCGACGTTCCCATGTAATGACGTCCGTCAACAACTTGACTCTGTCAATGACTCTTCTTGTTGGAACAAATTTCAATCCCTTTGATAGAACTCTTATTTGTGAGGCGGTAAGTTGCTTTTTAGACAGGTTAGTCACTACATCCGGTTGGACCGACAATCCCGCAGTGACGATAACAAAATTTTCAGACGTTGAACCGTTTCCTGTATTGCGGCGTTGCTTTTCCGGCATGTCTAACAACATATGCATGTTTTAGTAGGCATGGAAAGTCTTTCTGAACCATAACATCCCACTTCCGGTTCCTCTGCGCCGACATGGACGCTTTCCGCAGTCATAAACTGTTTCCGTCCCTTTTCATTTCAATTTTGATGTCACTTTGTATATAAGTCTTGTCTTTTTTAAGGACTCGCGATTTGCTTTTCTTTGTTCTTAAAAGTTCAATTTTGTTTCAAGTAACAATTATTCCAGCTCTTTCTGAAGCTTTTCGAATGTATGTTAATTAATTGAGGAATACATCTTACTTGAATATTCATTTTTTCAAGTTGTTAACTTCACGCAAAACCCGGTCACAAACAGCAATACCCTCCGACATTAAGTTGAGTGATGTTCTATGCAGGACTTAAGCAACGCGACCATTTTCCACTTCATCTGTGTGAAGATCGATCTTCCACTTGAATCCAAATCCCTTTAACATCGACGCATTCTTTCAAAATTGTCTAGGACTCTCATACCGGCATGTCTTCACGGTAAGTTTCTTCAGTCGCGCAAAAGTAACGTTTTCCGTTACTTGGGTTGTCATCATGAAAATGTTATATTACAGAGACTGTATGAGCCTTGTATTATTTAAACAAAAACGCTGCATTTATTTTATGCCGAAGCTTTCGACCTCACGGTCTTCATCAGCGGCCATTTTTGTTTCAAGATGTTACATCATATACGGATATAACGTCGTCCATTTCCGGCGTCAACGTCGTTTTCGCGCGCTTTCATGAATGTCTATTCCTGTACGTTGATGCCATATGGTCGGTATGTTCTTAGTTTAGCCGTCCATAATGGCTTCATGGTATTGCGGTACTCGTCCGATCCGCTGAGTTTTTTTAAGTCCCATTATTCGGAAATCATCAACAGAGTGTCCGTCTGTATAGAATTGTTCAGCTACCGGGTCACTTTGCTGTGTGCGAATACGCGACAGCTTCAACAGATGTCCCTGGTACAGAGTTCCGCCGGTCTCTTCCACATACACGTACCTGCGACAGCGCCGACAGTTGACCGCGTACACAGCATTGGATGATTTGCAATCCATATTGTTCCTCACGCTGTACTTCCTGCAGCTGGGATCTGTGAAGTAGTCCGCCGTCATCGTGTACGGGCAAATGGCGCACCTCTGCGCCCCACAGGGCCCGCTCATAATGGGCTTTCAGAAGAACATCATATTGTGTTTTTCGTCATTCGATCAGACGTGTGCAGCGTGTTTAGGTGTCTGCGGATAGTACGGCCGATTTTGGGTAGTGCGCGCGAAAATATAATCACGAGCGGAATCCTTGTATTACGTTCCGAGTTTGTCTTTTCGTGTAAAAGGTCCTCTCACTTTTTATTTTGTCGAATAATGTTTTTTCCGAATAATGGGACTTGAAAAACTCAGCTGGTCGGACGTATACCGCAAGACCATGGATCAATTGTGGAAGGCAAAACTAAAAACATACCGATCATATGGCATCAACGTACAGAAATAGACATTCATATATATATATATATATATATATATATATATATATATATATATATATATATATATATATATATATATATATATATATATATATATATATATATATATAATTGTCAAGCACGGATAACCGGATTACGCAACACACAGGCGATAGTGAATTGATCTTTCAACATAAAATGTATTTTTGGATTAGCCCCAATTCTCTTCTATGGCACGTTCAGGTAGATTAGTGCAACCAAGTAAAATATACAATGCTGCTGCGTGGACTACATCATATATACAACTGGTGAATGTGAGTGTATTTTGATACGCATCAGTGCGTCGAATG